>NC_138303.1:19657500-19825000 GCF_965601325.2 Salmo salar | reverse complement strand
GTTGCAACCAAGGACCGACAATTTTTACCCGTTAAGTGGGCCATTCTACTGCCAATGATTGTCTATGGAGATTGCATGGCAACGTATGTGGCTGAAATAGCTGAATCCACTAATTTGAAGGGGTGTCCACATACTTTTAGTGTATGTGCCTTATTTAACTGAATCTGTTGTTGAGTTTAAAATGTTACTCATTGAGTTGCCAATGTTTATAGAATATTGTGTGTGTAGAATCTTGATTCCAAACTTGTGTTCACATTCTCCACAAATCAAATCAAATTTTATTGGTCACATTCACATGTTATTGCAGGTGTAGCGAAATGCTTGTGTTCCTGTTTTTCTGTGAGAGGGATTCGGTCTAGGCCAGACGTGGAGCTGGAGTCTAAGCACAGATGGGGCAGGTGCTCTCAAGTTTCCCTTTTGAACAAATCTTTTTTTTTAAATTACACTACCGTTCAAAAGTTTGGGGTCACTTAGAAATGTCTTTGTTTTTGAAAGAAAAGCTAGTTTTTTGTCCATTAAAATAACATCAAATTGATCAGAAATACAGTGTAGACATTGCTAATGTTATAAATGACTATTGTAGCTGGAAATGGCTGATTTTTTATGGAATATCTACATAGTCGTACAGAGGCCCATTATCAGCAACCATCACTCCTGTGTTCCAATGGCACGTTGTGTTAGCTAATCCAAGTTTATAATTTTAAAAGGCTAATTAATTATTTGAAAACCCTTTTGCAATTATGTTAGCACAGCTGAAAACTGTTGTCCTGATTAAGGAAGCAATGAAACTGGCCTTCCTTCGACTAGTTGAGTATCTGGAGCATCAGCATTTGTGGGTTCGATTACAGGCTCAAAATGGCCAAAAACAAAGATCTTTCTTCTGAAACTTGTCAATCTATTCTTGTTCTGAGAAATGAAGGCTATTCCAGTAATTGACAAGAAACTGAAGATCTCGTACTGGAGAGAGAGGCCCCGGTGCACAACTGAGCAAGAGGACAAGTCTATTAGAGTGTCTAGTTTGAGAAACAGACACCTCATAAGTGTCCAACTGGCAGCTTCATTAAATAGTACCTGCAAATGCTGATGCTCCAGATACTCAACTAGTCGAAAGAAGGCCAGTTTTATTGCTTCTTTAATCAGGACAACAGTTTTCAGCTGTGCTAACATAATTGCAAAAGGGTTTTCTAATGATCAATTAGCCTTTTAAAATTATAAACTTGGATTAGCTAACACAACGTGCCATTGGATCACAGGAGTGATGGTTGCTGATAATGGGCCTCTGTACGCCTATGTAGATTTTCCATAAAAAAATCTGCCGTTTCCAGCTACAAAATTCATTTACAACATTAACAATGTCTACACTGTATTTCTGATCAATTTGATATTATTTTAATGGACAAAAAATGTGCTTTTCTTTCAAAAACAAGGACATTTCTAAGTGACCCCAAACTTTTGAACGGGAGTGTATATATGGCATGTCATGAACCCAAATTAGGAATCATCACTAGGGATGTTAACAGTTAACCTGTAGTCGGTTAGCTGACGAAAATATATTTGTCCAGTCATGCTTATCGGTCTATAGGTTATAATCTAGTGGAATTAAATTAGCGTGTGTGTATTTTCTTTAGTTCATCATGTATCTTATTTATCACATGCACCCCGCATACAGAGCCTCTCGGAATATCACCTGTTGCTGCTCACACTCACAGTTCCTCCTCACAGCAACATGTGTTCTATAAGCCCAGTAGCATTTCTACATGAGATTGCAGCTACTGATAAGTGAGGGTTTTACTATGTAATTGAATGTATTTTTGTCCTTCAGCTGTAATTGCCTAATAATATTCTGTATTATGTCATGTTTTATGTTTTGTGTGGACCCCAGGAAGAGTAGCAGCAGCTTTGTATACATAGTTTAGCTCTCTCTCTCTCTCTCTCTCTCTCTCTCTCTCTCTCTCTCTCTCTCTCTCTCTCTCTCTCTCTCTCTCTCTCTCTCTCTCACACTCACACTCACACTCACACTCACACTCACACTCACACACACACACACAATTACAACAGAACTATCATGCATCTTATGCTCATTAGAATGGAATGTGTGCCTTGGAAAAACCCCAATAAGATGTTGAACAACATTCTGCTACACATTAGTTCAGCAATGCAGCTCAGAGCTGCACAAACTAAATCCACACGTTTACAGGTCCAACTTACAATTTTCTCAGCATTTCCTTGACTTCGTCCAGTTCATATTATTAAGATTACAAAAAATTAAATAAATGTAGACATAATATAACACATACTGTATGAAAAACATACAGGACAAATGTTGAGATTTTGGTGGATATATCCTGAGACTAGTAATAGAACATGTGGCTAGTTCAATAAGTGATTCTCAGTCTGCCATGAAGGGAAAAACCCAACTAATCAATCCAATACTTACCAACTGACTCACAATGATGACATCACCATCCTATGTACACAAGGCCTTACCTGCTGACTCAGGTTGATGACATCATTACTGCCATTCTGGACATCAAAAGACACAAAGAAAAAGTGTGGGTGTGCTGGTGTGCCTGTGGAGAGGAGGACAGGAGGACAGGAGAGGAGGAGAGGAGGACAGGAGAGGAGGACAGGAGAGGAGGAGAGGAGAGTAGAGGAGAGTAGAGGAGGGGAGAGGAGGTAGTAGGACTCTGAGGTCCCAGGGTATCAGATGATCATTCGGTCATAGCCTACAGGACAACAGGGAGGAGGAGAGCCCTGTCAGCAGATCTGTGTGTGGTAATGCTGAGTGGTGACTGGGTCTGTCTGAGGGTGTCGTTTATTGCAGTAAGATGTGTGTGTGTGTGTGTGTGTGTGTGTGTGTGTGTGTGTGTGTGTGTGTGTGTGTGTGTGTGTGTGTGTGTGTGTGTGTGTGTGTGTGCGCAAACACGCGTGTATGTGTGTGGGTGAGTGTGTGAGATGTGGTCAAACCAACTTGAACCAGAACACACACCAGCCATTATAGCCAAGACCCTAGCCCAGGCCAGACAAACCTGGACCAACACAAACCAGCCCCTATAGTCCAGCTCTATAGCCCAGCTCTATAGCCCAGGCCAGACCAACCTGGACCAACACAAACCAGCCCCTATAGTCCAGCTCTATAGCCCAGCTCTATAGCCCAGGCCAGACCAACCTGGACCAACACAAACCAGCCCCTATAGCCCAGCTCTATAGCCCAGCTCTATAGCCCAGCTCTATAGCCCAGGCCAGACCAACCTGGACCAACACAAACCAGCCCCTATAGCCCAGCTCTATAGCCCAGCTCTATAGCCCAGCTCTATAGCCCAGGCCAGACCAACCTGGACCAACACAAACCAGCCCCTATAGCCCAGCTCTATAGCCCAGGCCAGACCAACCTGGACCAACACAAACCAGCCCCTATAGCCCAGCTCTATAGCCCAGCTCTATAGCCCAGCTCTATAGCCCAGGCCAGACCAACCTGGACCAACACAAACCAGCCCCTATAGTCCAGCTCTATAGCCCAGCTCTATAGCCCAGGCCAGACCAACCTGGACCAACACAAACCAGCCCCTATAGCCCAGCTCTATAGCCCAGCTCTATAGCCCAGCTCTATAGCCCAGGCCAGACCAACCTGGACCAACACAAACCAGCCCCTATAGCCCAGCTCTATAGCCCAGCTCTATAGCCCAGCTCTATAGCCCAGGCCAGACCAACCTGGACCAACACAAACCAGCCCCTATAGCCCAGCTCTATAGCCCAGGCCAGACCAACCTGGACCAACACAAACCAGCCCCTATAGCCCAGCTCTATAGCCCAGCTCTATAGCCCAGGCCAGACCAACCTGGACCAACACAAACCAGCCCCTATAGTCTGGGTCTATAGCCCAGCTCTATAGCCCAGGCCAGACCAACCTGGACCAACACAAACCAGCCCCTATAGCCCAGCTCTATAGCCCAGCTCTATAGCCCAGGCCAGACCAACCTGGACCAACACAAACCAGCCCCTATAGTCCGGCTCTATAGCCCAGCTCTATAGCCCAGGCCAGACCAACCTGGACCAACACAAACCAGCCCCTATAGTCCAGCTCTATAGCCCAGCTCTATAGCCCAGGCCAGACCAACCTGGACCAACACAAACCAGCCCCTATAGCCCAGCTCTATAGCCCAGCTCTATAGCCCAGCTCTATAGCCCAGGCCAGACCAACCTGGACCAACACAAACCAGCCCCTATAGCCCAGCTCTATAGCCCAGCTCTATAGCTCAGGCCAGACCAACCTGGACCAACACAAACCAGCCCCTATAGCCCAGCTCTATAGCCCAGCTCTATAGCCCAGCTCTATAGCCCAGGCCAGACCAACCTAGACCAACACAAACCAGCCCCTATAGCCCAGCTCTTTTGCCCAGGTCTATAGCCCTGGCCAGACCAACCTGGACCAACACAAACCAGCCCCTATATCCCAGCTCTATAGTCCAGCTCTATAGCTCAGGCCAGACCAACCTGGACCAACACAAACCAGCCCCTATAGCCCAGCTCTATAGCCCAGCTCTATAGCCCTGGCCAGACCAACCTGGACCAACACAAACCAGCCCCTATAGCCCAGCTCTTTTGCCCAGGTCTATAGCCCTGGCCAGACCAACCTGGACCAACACAAACCAGCCCCTATAGCCCAGCTCTATAGTCCAGCTCTATAGCCCAGGCCAGACCAACCTGGACCAACACAAACCAGCCCCTATAGCCCAGCTCTATAGCCCAGCTCTATAGCCCAGCTCTATAGCCCAGGCCAGACCAACCTGGACCAACACAAACCAGCCCCTATAGCCCAGCTCTATAGCCCAGCTCTATAGCCCAGCTCTATAGCCCAGGCCAGACCAACCTGGACCAACACAAACCAGCCCCTATAGCCCAGCTCTATAGCCCAGGCCAGACCAACCTGGACCAACACAAACCAGCCCCTATAGCCCAGCTCTATAGCCCAGCTCTATAGCCCAGCTCTATAGCCCAGGCCAGACCAACCTGGACCAACACAAACCAGCCCCTATAGTCTGGGTCTATAGCCCAGCTCTATAGCCCAGGCCAGACCAACCTGGACCAACACAAACCAGCCCCTATAGCCCAGCTCTATAGCCCAGCTCTATAGCCCAGGCCAGACCAACCTGGACCAACACAAACCAGCCCCTATAGTCCGGCTCTATAGCCCAGCTCTATAGCCCAGGCCAGACCAACCTGGACCAACACAAACCAGCCCCTATAGCCCAGCTCTATAGCCCAGCTCTATAGCCCTGGCCAGACCAACCTGGACCAACACAAACCAGCCCCTATAGCCCAGCTCTTTTGCCCAGGTCTATAGCCCTGGCCAGACCAACCTGGACCAACACAAACCAGCCCCTATAGCCCAGCTCTATAGTCCAGCTCTATAGCCCAGGCCAGACCAACCTGGACCAACACAAACCAGCCCCTATAGCCCAGCTCTATAGCCCAGCTCTATAGCCCAGCTCTATAGCCCAGGCCAGACCAACCTGGACCAACACAAACCAGCCCCTATAGCCCAGCTCTATAGCCCAGCTCTATAGCCCAGCTCTATAGCCCAGGCCAGACCAACCTGGACCAACACAAACCAGCCCCTATAGCCCAGCTCTATAGCCCAGGCCAGACCAACCTGGACCAACACAAACCAGCCCCTATAGCCCAGCTCTATAGCCCAGCTCTATAGCCCAGCTCTATAGCCCAGGCCAGACCAACCTGGACCAACACAAACCAGCCCCTATAGTCTGGGTCTATAGCCCAGCTCTATAGCCCAGGCCAGACCAACCTGGACCAACACAAACCAGCCCCTATAGCCCAGCTCTATAGCCCAGCTCTATAGCCCAGGCCAGACCAACCTGGACCAACACAAACCAGCCCCTATAGTCCGGCTCTATAGCCCAGCTCTATAGCCCAGGCCAGACCAACCTGGACCAACACAAACCAGCCCCTATAGTCCAGCTCTATAGCCCAGCTCTATAGCCCAGGCCAGACCAACCTGGACCAACACAAACCAGCCCCTATAGCCCAGCTCTATAGCCCAGCTCTATAGCCCAGCTCTATAGCCCAGGCCAGACCAACCTGGACCAACACAAACCAGCCCCTATAGCCCAGCTCTATAGCCCAGCTCTATAGCTCAGGCCAGACCAACCTGGACCAACACAAACCAGCCCCTATAGCCCAGCTCTATAGCCCAGCTCTATAGCCCAGCTCTATAGCCCAGGCCAGACCAACCTAGACCAACACAAACCAGCCCCTATAGCCCAGCTCTTTTGCCCAGGTCTATAGCCCTGGCCAGACCAACCTGGACCAACACAAACCAGCCCCTATATCCCAGCTCTATAGTCCAGCTCTATAGCTCAGGCCAGACCAACCTGGACCAACACAAACCAGCCCCTATAGCCCAGCTCTATAGCCCAGCTCTATAGCCCTGGCCAGACCAACCTGGACCAACACAAACCAGCCCCTATAGCCCAGCTCTTTTGCCCAGGTCTATAGCCCTGGCCAGACCAACCTGGACCAACACAAACCAGCCCCTATAGCCCAGCTCTATAGTCCAGCTCTATAGCTCAGGCCAGACCAACCTGGACCAACACAAACCAGCCCCTATAGCCCAGCTCTTTTGCCCAGGTCTATAGCCCTGGCCAGACCAACCTGGACCAACACAAACCAGCCCTATAGCCCAGCTCTATAGCCCGGCTCTATAGCCCAGCTCTATAGCCCAGGCCAGACCAGCATGCATTGACCGTGTGTATATGCACCAGCTGAGCTTTGGACTCGGGGTTCAGTGGGGTTGAAAATGAGACTGGAGACTGCAGACTAGGGACTGCCATTGTCAGAGCTCAACATCATATTCATGTAAAATGCTAAAACACCCACGTGATAGATTAGGGCTTGACGTTGCAAAACAAACGATGTGTCCTGCCTCAAAAATGCAAACAGCCCAGCAGAAAGGAGTAGGAAATGAATTGGATATGACTGCATGTGAATCACCATCTTACTATGACAAACCTGGTATAGAAGTGCTGTCCAGTTTCTGTCTTATTACTAACCAGTCCATATAGACACGATAGCACATATGCTTCCAGGCATCCTGGACTAGTATGTTTCCAATCAACACTTGATGAGTCTGTCCCCAGTTCCCTTTAAACTACACCCATCCTATCCAACACACACACACACCACCAAAGCACGGCACGCATAAACACACATGCTTACACACACAAAAACACACAAGCCCTACTGTTTCAGTCACAATATTCTTGCCTTGCCACAGGGCAGACAGTTTATCCTGAGCTTGCATTCTTCTCTTGGTTGTCAAAGAGCCCGACCACCTGTCAGTTTCCCTTAGCAACGCCCCTAACAACCACCACAGTGCCCGGGCAACGGAACACAACACAGAGCCCAGGATTGGGCTCGGGCCAAGAGCCATGAGAGTGTGTGTCTGTACATGCTTCTCTCCCACACACACACACGCACATGCACACACAAGCAACGCATGCACACACACACGCACACACACAATTAACTCATGCACACACACACACAGTGGTGAGTGTGTGTGGCAAAGGTCCATCCATTAATCCATTAATTTCTTCAATTAGAAGTGACACTAAACTACAGAGAAGAACACACTGTGTTGCCTAGCAGGCTTTTTCCTTATCATGTCCAATTCTATATGATATTACCCAATGCCTGCAGGGCACTCAGATATAAAGTATTTGTGTGTAAATGAGGCCTGGCAGTCACACGCCAGACAGGGAGAGGGAGAGAATGAGAGAGACAGGGAGAGGGAGAGAGGGAGAGATGGCTGAGGAGAGTGTATGAGGCCTGTTACCAGTAGAAGTGCTATAGTGTGTTCATCCTGGTCCTCTCCAACACCACCTATCCATTATCACCACTCCCTTAATTCTCTTTACCTGCCCCCAGTACCTCACAGGAGACATATCCCCTTTCTGCTCCCTCGCTCCCTCTTTCACTTCCCCCTCCCTTTCTTCTCTCTCATTCCCCTCTTCTAACAGTCTAATTACCTCGTCTTCCCTCTATCCTGCCCCAGGGTCCCAACACTAGATACCAGGGTCCCTGCTGGATGAGTCCATGTGCACTGGGTGTCGTAGCTGAGCCCTGTATATCTGGGTGGGACTGAGGGGCTGGGGATGGGACTGAGGGGCTTAGGGGCTGGGGATGGGACTAAGGGGCTTAGGGGCTGGGGACTGAGGGGCTGGGGATGGAACTGAGGGGCTTAGGGGCTGGGGATGGGACTAAGGGGCTTAGGGGCTGGGCACTGAGGGGCTGGGGATAGAACTGAGGGGCTTAGGGGCTAGGGATGGGACTAAGGGGCTGGGGATGGGACTAAGGGGCTTAGGGGCTGGGGACTGAGGGGCTGGGGATGGGACTGAGGGGCCTAGGGGCTGGGGACTGAGGGGCTGGGGATGGAACTGAGGGGCTTAGGGGCTGGGGATGGGACTAAGGGGCTTAGGGGCTGGGGACTGAGGGGCTGGGGATGGGACTGAGGGGCTTAGGGGCTAGGGATGGGACTAAGGGGCTGGGGATGGGACTAAGGGGCTTAGGGGCTGGGGACTGAGGGGCTGGGGATGGAACTGAGGGGCCTAGGGGCTGGGGATGGGACTAAGGGGCTTAGGGGCTGGGGACTGAGGGGCTGGGGATGGGACTGAGGGGCTTAGGGGCTAGGGATGGGACTAAGGGGCTTAGGGGCTGGGGGGCTGGGGATGGGACTGAGGGGCAGGGGATGGGACTGAGGGGCTTAGGGGGTGGGGATGGAACTGAGGGGCTGGGGATGGGACTGAGGGGCTTAGGGGCTGGGGATGGGACTAAGGGGCTGGGGATGAGACTCAGGGGCTGGGGATGGGACTGAGGGGCTGAGGGGCTGGGGATGAGACTCAGGGGCTGGGGATGGGACTGAGGGGCTGAGGGGCTGGGGATGAGACTCAGGGGCTGGGGATGGGACTGAGGGGCTGAGGGGCTGGGGATGGGACTGAGGATGGGACTGCGGGGAGCTTCGGTACCTAGGAATGGGACTGCGGGACTGGGGATGGGACTCATGGTCTGGGACTGAGGGGCTTAGGGGCTGGGGATGAGACTGAGGGGAGCTTCGGTGCTAGGGATGGGACTCAGGGGCTGGGGATGGGACTGAGGGGCAGGGGATGGGACTGAGAGGAGCTTAGGTGCTAGGGATGGGACTGAGGGGCTGGGGATGGGACTGAGGGGTTTAGGGGCTGGGGATGGGACTGAGGGGAGCTTAGGTGCTAGGGATGGGACTGAGGGGCTGGGGATGGGACTGAGGGGTTTAGGGGCTGGGGATGGGACTGAGGGGAGCTTAGGTGCTAGGGATGGGACTGAGGGGCTGGGGATGGGACTGGGGGACTGGGGATGGGACTGAGGGGCTGGGGATGGGACTGAGGGGCTGGGGATGGGACCCAGGAGCTTAGGGGCTGGGGATGGGACCCAGGAGCTTAGGGGCTGGGGATGGGACTGGGGTTGGTTAGATGGTAAAGAGAGCTGAAGAGGCAGCCTTATACAAATGAAGATGAGAAGGTCTACCCCTTGGGCTACACCAGCCCTGCTGTTCAACCCTGGTGACCTCTCTCTCTGTCTCTCTCCGCCTCTCTCTGTCTCTGTCTCTCTCTGTCTCTCTCCTTCTCTCTCTGTCTCTCTGTCTCTCTCTTTCTCTGTCTCGCTCTGTCTCGCTCTCTCTTTGTCTCTCTCTGTCTCGGTCTCTCTCTCTGTCTCTCTCTATCTATCTATCTCTCGCTCTCTCTCTCGCTCTCTCTGTCTGTCTCTCTGTGTCTCTGTCTCTCTCTCTGTCTATGTCTCTGTCTCTCTGTCTCTCTCTCTCTCTCTCTCTCTGTCTCTCTGACTCTCTGTCTCTGTGTCTCTCTCTACCTCTCTCTCTCTCTCTCTCTCCCTCCATCTCTTTCCCTCTCTCCCTCTCTTTCCCTCTCTCCCTCTCCCTCTCCATCTCCTCTCAGGTCTGCACTACCATGTTGTTCTAAGCAGCAGCTTGTAGCCCGCAGGGATTTCTGTGTTTCTGAGTGTTTGTTTGTTTATCTTTGTTTACTTCACAACAGCTGGATCAGGTTTACTGTTAAACTGGTTTATATTCCACTTCTCTCTGTCCTCTTTTCTCAGCCTCTCCACCTGCTCACCCTCTCCACCTCCTCACTCTCTCTACCTCCTCACCCTCTCCACCTCATCACCCTCTCCACCTCATCACCCTCTCCACCTGCTCACCCTCTCCACCTGCTCACCCTCTCCACCTCCACACCCTCTCCACCTCCACACTCTCTCCACCTCCACGCCCTCTCCACCTCCTCACCTTCTCCACCTGCTCACCCTCTCCACCTCCACACCCTCTCAACTTCCTCACCTCTCCACCTCCTCACCCTCTCCACACCTTCTCCACCTCCTCACCCTCTCCACCTCCACACCCTCTCCACCTCCTCACCCTCTCCACCTCCTCACTCTCTCCACCTCATCACCCTCTCATCACCCTCTCCACATCATCACCCTCTCCACCTCCACACCCTCTCAACCTCCACGTCCTCCACCTCCTCACCCTCTCCACCTCCACCTCCACACCCTCTCATCACCTCTCCACCTCCTCACCCTCTGCACCTGCTCACCCTCTCCACCTCCTCACCATCTCCTCCACCTCACCACCCTCTCCACCTCATCACCCTCTCCACCTCCTCACCCTGTCCACCTCCTCACCCTCTCCACCTCCTCACCCTCTCCACCTGCTCACCCTCTCCACCTCCACACCCTCTCTACCTGCTCACCCTCTCCACCTGCTCACCCTCTCCACCTCCTCCTCCTCTCCACCTCCACACCCTCTCCACTTCATCACCCTCTCCACCTCCTCACCCTCTCCACCTCCTCATGTGTAAAAAATACAGAAAATGTTATAGTGCATCTGAAATGTGTTTGGAAGAAAGTATTTTCAGCAAAGAAAGAAGACCAGTGTGTGTGTGTGTGTGTGTGTGTGTGTGTGTGTGTGTGTGTGTGCGTGAGAGAGAGAGAGAGATCAGTGTGTACAAGCAGAAGGAGTAGAGTGTTGTGATTCTTAATAAGTGCACTCTCAGTACAGTACAGATTCTTACACGGTGGAGATAAATACGCACTCGTCCCTCAGCCCTCCTACTCTCCCCGTCCCTCCATCTTTCTCTTGTCCTCCTACACATCCTGCCCCTTTCATGTGCAAAACAGATGTAGTCAATTGACATGCTAATGAGACAAGGGCTGCTTCAGAGCGGTCCTGAGCCACAGTGCACACACACACAAGCACACACACACACATACACATGCACGCATGCAGAAACACATGCACACACACCCACACACACACACACACACACACACACACACACACACATGCGCACACTAAGAAATGCAAGCTCACACAGACAGGTAAGTGCCAAAATAAAGGAAACAGTAGAGTAAATGAGGGATACGAAGCAGAGTTAAAGAAGATTCTTCCACAGGTGTGGTTCCTCAGTTAATTAAGCAGTTAACATCCCATCATGCTTAGGGTATTAAAATGCTGGAAGGCCATTATTTTTAGCATTATTTTGGCTACCATGGCTATGCCCCGACAGGATGACAAGAATGGTCATAGTTGATGAGCATGAAAACAATGTAACCCATCTATCATGGCCTTCTCAGTCACCAGATCTCAACCTAATTGAACACTTATGGGAGATTCTAGAGCGGCGCCTGAGACAGTGTTTTCCACCATCAACAAAACACCAAATGATGGAATTTCTCGTGGAAGAATGATGTTGCGTCTTTCCAATAGAGTTCCAGACACTTAGAATCTATACCAAGGTGCATTGAAGCTGTTCTGGCTCCACCCTCCATCCCCCTCCCTCCATCCTCCTCCCTCCTCCACACACCATTCACCACACTCCAGCCCCCTTCCTCCATCCTCCACCCACCACCCTCCATCCACCACCCTCCATCCCCTCCCTCATCCCTTTCCCCTCCAACCCCCTCCCTCCATCCACCACCCTCCATCCACCACCCTCCAACACCCTACCCTCCATCCCCCTCCCTCCTCCCTTTCCCCTCCATCCTCCACCCTCCTCCACCCACAATCCACCACACTCCATCCTCCACCCTCCCTCCTCCACCCTCCATCCACCACCCTCCATCCCCCTCCCTCCTCCACCCTCCATCCACCACCCTCCCTCCTCCACCCTCCATCCTCCTCTCGCCATCCTCCACCCTCCAACCCCCTCCCTCCATCTTCCTCCTCCCTAACACACCTAAAGTGAAAAAGATTGGAATTGAGTTTGGAGATCTCCCCAGAGATAACCCAGGGCTAACGTCCCCCCACCTCACCGCCATACACACATAACTTACTCTGTGTGTATGAATGTGCATGCTAATGTGTGTGTACGTGTGTACATGCGTGTGTGTGTGTGTGTGTGTGTGTGTGTGTGTGTGTGTGTGTGTGTGTGTGTGTGTGTGTGTGTGTGTGTGTGTGTGTGTGTGTGTGTGTTTGTCTCACTCTCTTCATGGGTGTCCAAGGCCATGACAGCCAGTCATCCTCTTGAGATCAGAGATGTGGGAAAAGTGAGATGAAATGAAAGCATTGCTGGGAGGACTGACTGGGAAAGACTCCTGGGATGGGACAACTAATATAAAGGATGATGAAGAGGAAAGGACAGATGGGAGCTTTGGGAGAGATTTGGAGAGATGAGGGAAGAGTAGGAGCAGAGGTGGTGAAAGATGGGGAGAGGTGGGAGAGCTTTGGGGTGAATGGGATGAGTGGAGAGGACTGAGCGGGATGGAGAGTGCTGGGAGGATAGGAGTGGCACTTAGGGGACTGGGAGGGATGGGGAGAGCTGGGAGGAAAGGAGGTTAGGTGACCGGAAGGTATGGAGAGAGATGGGAAAAGAGGGGAGGAGAGGAGGGGACTGGGAGGAGAGGAGGGTAGGGGACTGGGAGAGATGGAGAGAGCTGGGAGGAGAGGAGGTTTGGGACTGGGAGGGATGGAGAGAGCTGGGAGGAGAGGACAGGAGGTTAGGAGACTGAGAGGGATGGAGAGAGCTGGGAGGAGAGGAGAGGTTAGGAGACTGAGAGGGATGGAGAGAGCTGGGAGGAGAGGAGAGGTTAAGAGACTGGGGCTCAATGGGAGAACTGAGAGAGCAGTGAGAGAGCATGGTGGTTGTACTGGTTTACAGTTGAAAGATCTGGTGGGACTGTCGGGGAAACAGTGTTGGGGAGTAGAGTAGGGAAGTATTATTGGGGAAGTATTGTTGGGGAGTAGTGTTGGGAGTAGTGTTGGGAAGTAGTGTTGAGGAGTAGTGTTGGGGAGTAGTGTTGAGGAGTAGTGTTGGGGAGTAGTGTTGAGGAGTAGTGTTGGGGAGTAGTGTTGGGGAGTAGTGTTGAGGAGTAGTGTTGCGGAGTAGTGTTGGGGAGTAGTGTTGAGCAGTAGTGGTAAGGAGTAGTGTTGGGGAGTAGTGTTGTGGAGTAGTGTTGGGGAGTAGTGTTGGAGAGTAGTGTTGAGGAGTAGTGTTGGGGAAACAGTGTTGGGGAGTAGAGTAGGGAAGTATTATTGGGGAAGTATTGTTGGGGAGTAGTGCTGGGGAGTAGTGTTGAGGAGTAGTGTTGGGGAGTAGTGTTGGTAGTAGTGTTGAGGAGTAGTGTTGGGGAGTAGTGTTGGGAGTAGTGTTGTGGAGTAGTTTTGAGGAGTAGTGTTGGGGAGTAGTGTTGGGGAAACAGTGTTGAGGAGTAGTGTTGGGAGTAGTGTTGAGGAGTAGTGTTGCGGGGTAGTGTTGGGGAGTAGTGTTGCGGAGTAGTGTTGGAGAGTAGTGTTGAGGATTAGTGTTGGGGAGTAGTGTTGAGCAGTAGTGTAAGGAGTAGTGTTGGGGAGTAGTGTTGTGGAGTAGTGTTGGGGAGTAGTGTTGGAGAGTAGTGTTGAGGAGTAGTGTTGGGGAGTAGTGTTGGGGAGTAGTGTTGGAGAGTAGTGTTGAGGAGTAGTGTTGAGGAGTAGTGTTGGGGAGTAGTGTTGGGGAGTAGTGTTGGGGAAACAGTGTTGGGGAGTTGAGTAGCGAAGTATTATTGGGGAAGTATTGTTGGGGAGTAGTGCTGGGGAGTAGTGTTGAGCAGTAGTGTTGGGGAGTAGTGTTGGTAGTAGTGTTGAGGAGTAGTGTTGGGGAGTAGTGTTGGGAGTAGTGTTGTGGAGTAGTGTTGGGGAGTAGTGTTGAGGAGTAGTGTTGGGGAGTAGTGTTGAGGAGTAGTGTTGGGGAGTAGTGTTGAGGAGTAGTGTTGGGGAGTAGTGTTGGGGAGTAGTGTTGAGGAGTAGTGTTGCGGAGTAGTGTTGTGGAGTAGTGTTGGGGAGTAGTGTTGGAGAGTAGTGTTGAGGAGTAGTGTTGGGGAAACAGTGTTGGGGAGTAGAGTAGGGAAGTATTATTGGGGAAGTATTGTTGGGGAGTAGTGCTGGGGAGTAGTGTTGAGGAGTAGTGTTGGGGAGTAGTGTTGGTAGTAGTGTTGAGGAGTAGTGTTGCGGGGGTAGTGTTGGGGAGTAGTGTTGCGGAGTAGTGTTGGAGAGTAGTGTTGAGGAGTAGTGTTGGGGAGTAGTGTTGAGCAGTAGTGTAAGGAGTAGTGTTGGGGAGTAGTGTTGTGGAGTAGTGTTGGGGAGTAGTGTTGGAGAGTAGTGTTGAGGAGTAGTGTTGGGGAGTAGTGTTGGGGAGTAGTGTTGGAGAGTAGTGTTGATGAGTAGTGTTGAGGAGTAGTGTTGGGGAGTGGTGTTGGGGAGTAGTGTTGGGGAAACAGTGTTGGGGAGTAGAGTAGGGAAGTATTATTGGGGAAGTATTGTTGGGGAGTAGTGTTGGGAGTAGTGTTGGGGAGTAGTGTTGGGGAGTAGTGTTGGAGAGTAGTGTTGAGGAGTAGTGTTGAGGAGTAGTGTTATGGAGTAGTGTTGGGGAGTAGTGTTGAGGAGTAGTGTTGGGGAGTAGTGTTGGGGAGTAGTGTTGAGGAGTAGTGTTGGGGAGTAGTGTTGTGGAGTAGTGTTGTGGGGTAGTGTTGGGGAGTAGTGTTGAGGAGTAGTGTAGGGGAGTAGTGTTGAGGAGTAGTGTTGAGGAGTAGTGTTGAGGAGTAGTGTTGGGGAGTAGTGTTGTGGAGTAGTGTTGGGGAGTAGTGTTGAGGAGTAGTGTTGTGGAGTAGTGTTGAGGAGTAGTGTTGGGGAGTAGTGTTGGGAGTAGTGTTGCGGAGTAGTGTTGGGGAGTAGTGTTGGGGAGTAGTGTTGAGGAGTAGTGTTGTGGACTAGTGTTGGGGAGTAGTGTTGGGGAGTAGTGTTGAGGAGTAGTGTTGGGGAGTAGTGTTGGGGACTAGTGTTGGGAGTAGTGTTGTGGAGTAGTTTTGAGGAGTAGTGTTGGGGAGTAGTGTTGGGGAAACAGTGTTGAGGAGTAGTGTTGGGAGTAGTGTTGAGGAGTAGTGTTGCGGAGTAGTGTTGGGGAGTAGTGTTGCGGAGTAGTGTTGGAGAGTAGTGTTGAGGAGTAGTGTTGGGGAGTAGTGTTGAGCAGTAGTGGTAAGGAGTAGTGTTGGGGAGTAGTGTTGTGGAGTAGTGTTGGGGAGTAGTGTTGGAGAGTAGTGTTGAGGAGTAGTGTTGAGGAGTAGTGTTAAAGGAGTAGTGTTGGGGAGTAGTGTTGAGGAGTAGTGTTGGGGAGTAGTGTTGGGGAGTAGTGTTGAGGAGTAGTGTTGGGGAGTAGTGTTGTGGAGTAGTGTTGTGGAGTAGTGTTGGGGAGTAGTGTTGAGGAGTAGTGTAGGGGAGTAGTGTTGAGGAGTAGTGTTGGGGAGTAGTGTTGGGGAGTAGTGTTGAGGAGTAGTGTTGGGGAGTAGTGTTGTGGAGTAGTGTTGTGGAGTAGTGTTGGGGAGTAGTGTTGAGGAGTAGTGTAGGGGAGTAGTGTTGAGGAGTAGTGTTGGGGAGTAGTGTTGAGGAGTAGTGTTGGGGAGTAGTGTTGTGGAGTAGTGTTGGGGAGTAGTGTTGAGGAGTAGTGTTGTGGAGTAGTGTTGAGGAGTAGTGTTGGGGAGTAGTGTTGGGAGTAGTGTTGCGGAGTAGTGTTGGGGAGTAGTGTTGTGGAGTAGTGTTGGGGAGTAGTGTTGGGGAGTAGTGTTGGGGAGTAGTGTTGAGGAGTAGTGTTGGGGAGTAGTGTTGTGGACTAGTGTTGAGGAGTAGTGTTGAGCAGTAGTGTTGGGGAGTAGTGTTGAGGAGTAGTGTTGGGGAGTAGTGTTGGGGAGTAGTGTTGGGAGTAGTGTTGTGGAGTAGTTTTGAGGAGTAGTGTTGGGGAGTAGTGTTGGGGAAAAAGTGTTGAGGAGTAGTGTTGGGAGTAGTGTTGAGGAGTAGTGTTGCGGAGTAGTGTTGCGGAGTAGTGTTGGGGAGTAGTGTTGGAGAGTAGTGTTGAGGAGTAGTGTTGAGGAGTAGTGTTGGAGAGTAGTGTTGAGGAGTAGTGTTGAGGAGTAGTGTTACGGAGTAGTGTTGGGGAGTAGTGTTGGGGAGTAGTGTTGGGGAGTAGTGTTGAGGAGTAGTGTTGGGGAGTAGTGTTGTGGAGTAGTGTTGTGGAGTAGTGTTGGGGAGTAGTGTTGAGGAGTAGTGTAGGGGAGTAGTGTTGAGGAGTAGTGTTGGGGAGTAGTGTTGAGGAGTAGTGTTGGGGAGTAGTGTTGTGGAGTAGTGTTGGGGAGTAGTGTTGAGGAGTAGTGTTGTGGAGTAGTGTTGAGGAGTAGTGTTGGGGAGTAGTGTTGGGAGTAGTGTTGCGGAGTAGTGTTGGGGAGTAGTGTTGTGGAGTAGTGTTGGGGAGTAGTGTTGGGGAGTAGTGTTGGGGAGTAGTGTTGAGGATTAGTGTTGGGGAGTAGTGTTGTGGACTAGTGTTGAGGAGTAGTGTTGAGCAGTAGTGTTGGAGAGTAGTGTTGAGGAGTAGTGTTGGGGAGTAGTGTTGGGGAGTAGTGTTGGGAGTAGTGTTGTGGAGTAGTTTTGAGGAGCAGTGTTGGGGAGTAGTGTTGGGGAAACAGTGTTGAGGAGTAGTGTTGGGAGTAGTGTTGAGGAGTAGTGTTGCGGGGTAGTGTTGGGGAGTAGTGTTGCGGAGTAGTGTTGGAGAGTAGTGTTGAGGAGTAGTGTTGGGGAGTAGTGTTGAGCAGTAGTGGTAAGGAGTAGTGTTGGGGAGTAGTGTTGTGGAGTAGTGTTGTGGACTAGTGTTGAGGAGTAGTGTTGAGCAGTAGTGTTGGGGAGTAGTGTTGGGGAGTAGTGTTGAGGAGTAGTTTTTGGGAGTAGTGTTGTGGACTAGTGTTGAGGAGTAGTGTTGAGCAGTAGTGTTGGGGAGTAGTGTTGAGGAGTAGTGTTGGGGAGTAGTGTTGAGGAGTAGTGTTGAGCAGTAGTGTTGGGGAGTAGTGTTGAGGAGTAGTGTTGAGCAGTAGTGTTGGGGAGTAGTGTTGAGGAGTAGTGTTGGGGAGTAGTGTTGAGGAGTAGTGTTGAGCAGTAGTGTTGGGGAGTAGTGTTGAGGAGTAGTGTTGAGCAGTAGTGTTGGGGAGTATTGTTGGGAGTAGTGTTGAAGAGTAGTGTTTGGGAGTAGTGTTGTGGACTAGTGTTGAGGAGTAGTGTTGAGCAGTAGTGTTGGGGAGTAGTGTTGAGGAGTAGTGTTGGGGAGTAGTGTTGAGGAGTAGTGTTGAGCAGTAGTGTTGGGGAGTAGTGTTGAGGAGTAGTGTTGGGGAGTAGTGTTGTGGACTAGTGTTGAGGAGTAGTGTTGAGCAGTAGTGTTGGGGAGTAGTGTTGTGGACTAGTGTTGAGGAGTAGTGTTGAGCAGTAGTGTTGGGGAGTAGTGTTGGAGAGTAGTGTTGGAGAGTAGTGTTGGGGAGTAGTGTTGTGGAGTAGTGTTGAGGAGTAGTGTTGAGCAGTAGTGTTGGGGAGTAGTGTTGGAGAGTAGTGTTGTGGACTAGTGTTGTGGACTAGTGTTGAGGAGTAGTGTTGAGCAGTAGTGTTGAGGAGTAGTGTTGAGCAGTAGTGTTGGGGAGTAGTGTTGTGGACTAGTGTTGAGGAGTAGTGTTGGGGAGTAGTGTTGGGGAGTAGTGTTGAGGAGTAGTGTTGGGGAGTAGTGTTGAGGAGTAGTGTTGAGGAGTAGTGTTGAGCAGTAGTGTTGGGGAGTAGTGTTGTGGAGTAGTGTTGAGGAGTAGTGTTGAGCAGTAGTGTTGGGGAGTAGTGTTGGGGAGTAGTGTTGTGGACTAGTGTTGTGGACTAGTGTTGAGGAGTAGTGTTGAGCAGTAGTGTTGGGGACTAGTGTTGGAGAGTAGTGTTGAGGAGTAGTGTTGGGGAGTAGTGTTGAGGAGTAGTGTTGAGCAGTAGTGTTGAGCAGTAGTGTTGAGCAGTAGTGTTGGGGAGTAGTGTTGTGGACTAGTGTTGAGGAGTAGTGTTGAGGAGTAGTGTTGGGGAGTAGTGTTGGGGAGTAGTGTTGAGG
Source organism: Salmo salar (assembly GCF_965601325.2). NCBI lineage: Eukaryota > Metazoa > Chordata > Actinopteri > Salmoniformes > Salmonidae > Salmo > Salmo salar. Next base: position 19,806,515 of record NC_138303.1, on the reverse strand, counting down.
AGTAGTGTTGGGGAGTAGTTTTTAGGAGTAGTGTTGAGGAGTAGTGTTGAGCAGTAGTGTTGGGGAGTAGTGTTGAGCAGTGGTGTTGGGGAGTAGTGTTGGGGTAGAGGCCTGGGCTGTAGGGGGTAATTAAATGGATTCCCTCCTCTTATCTATGCAGGATATCTCCCTCAGGCACATTGAGTGCATGGCAATACAGTCCAGTAGAACTCATTACATACACAACCTTTCACATGCCGACATGTGTGTGCGTGTGAGTGCGTGTGTGCGCATGTATGTGTGTGTGTGTGTGTGTGCGTATGTGTGTGTGTGTGTGTGTGTGTGTGCGCGCGCGCGCGTGTGTGTGTGTGTGTGTGTGTGTGTGTGTGTGTGTGTGTATGTGTGTGTGTGTGTGTGTGTGTGTGTGTGTGTGTGTGTGTGTGTGTGTGTGTATGTGTGTGTGTGTGTGTGTGTGTGTGTGTGTGTGTGTGTGTGTGTGTGTGTGTGTGTGTGCATTCGTGTGTGCATGTGCTGGTTCTCCAGCTGTAGCTCCAGAAGGCAGGGGGCTATAACTCCATCACCTCCCCGCCTATCGACTCCCTTCGAGGGGATCAATAGTGGAATGATGGCCCTCCTATGTCTTCACCATCCATCCACCGGGCCATTGAGCGCATGTTAATGTTATGAATTATCGAGAGAACAGTTACTATTGATTGGCTGTGGATTATTGGTGGGCTGGATTGCAGGAGGATGGCAGGGAGAGGCTGGGGAATGGTAGCTTCAGAGGGAAGGATGGGTCAAACTCTTCCAGCTAGGTTTAACTATCTACTAAGACACCTGACCCTTAAATTGGCCAGGTCAGAGGTGGCCAGAAGGGCAAGGCTGGCAACTTGATGTCTGCCTACCCTTCCCCTTCCTCTTCCATATCCCCTCCTCCCAGCCTCGCTATCCCTATTTCTCTCCCTCTTTCTTTCACTCTCTCTCCCACTTCCCCCTCCTCCCTCTGCCTCTATGAAGCAGATCAGAGGCCTGGTTCATTTTCATTCCATTACCATGTATTATGTTTGATATAAGGTGCTTTAATATATCCCCTTTTGATCCGGATCCTGGAGAGTTAAGATCCAACTTTTTTGAGTGAACTTTCTTGCCCGTTGTAAATAAGCTAGCTTACTAACGTCATGTAGAATGCTAATCGTACCCTGAAACTGTTACTTTCAGATCTTATGAAAGCAAAATGTTTTCTGTAGAATTCTCACAAACTCTCCAGGAAACCGAACTAAGGTACCGAATTTCATGTGAAAACGCCCGTAGACACAGATATTATTTGTGTAGGGGGCAGGAACCCCTGTTCTCTGGGAACAGACAGGTTTTCCTTTCTCTTTCATTAGTGGTCTGTCTGTCTGTCTGTCTGTCTCTCTGTCTCTCACTCTCTCTCTCTCTCTCTCTCTCTCTCTCTCTCTCTCTCTCTCTCTCTCTCTCTCTCTCTCTCTCTCTCTCTCTCTCTCTCTCTGTGATCTGAGCGTGACCGTGGATGCAGACGTGAAAGGGGGATTATGGGCTGTACACCTGATCTAGTCAAAACACAACCCCCCTTGCCCCACGCACCCCTCCTGGGAGCTTACACAAGCACACTAATGTAGACATCTGTACACACACGCAAATACACTCAGGCGCATACATACACATTCACATCCAGACAAACATGCACACAGAGACTAAACCCATATCCCGTTTGTATGGCTTGGAACAGCCAGGCGAGTGTCCCTTCCAGGGAGAAGGGGGAAAAGACTTTCCCAGGCAACTTCAGCTCTGGAACATTCTGCTGAGTCCGAGAAGGTGTGTCGCTCCCATCTGGGAAAAGGGAAGAAAGGAGAAACATTCCCGGAAATGGGTCACGAAAGATATGATATGGTTGTTGTTTTACGGTGAGGTTGGAGCCTTCATGTGAATGCTGTCCATGACACATTGCTATGATAATATACGTAGAATGAAAGCGAGGGCGGGAGAGAGAGAGAGAGAGAGAGAGAGAGAGAGAGAGAGAGAGAGAGAGAGAGAGAGAGAGAGAGAGAGAGAGAGAGAGAGAGAGAGAGAGAGAGAGAGAGAGAGAGATAGATAGATAGATAGATAGATAGATAGATAGATAGATAGATAGATAGATAGATAGATAGATAGATAGATAGATAGATAGATAGATAGATAGATAGATAGATAGATAGATAGATAGATAGATAGATAGATAGATAGATAGATAGATAGATAGATAGATAGATAGATAGATAGATAGATAGATAGATAGATAGATAGATAGATAGATAGATAGATAGATAGATAGATAGATAGAGAAACGCTATGAAAGGACTCTGCTTTACTGATGTCACACTAAAAACTCAAGTGTTTTCCACTCCAACCTATGGACATTATCTCCCATTGATTCCCCTCTCTAAGTGTGGTCATAAATTAGCACCTTGGCTTGTATCCTTCTACTCTTCCTCGCCCAATCAACAGACTGCAAAAACACCAACCACTGAATCATACTGCCTCCACCGCTAAGACAAGATGCTGCTGTTGATGTTGATGATAACAACAATGATAACGATGACGAAGATGACAACAACCGACCAGGAAAACAGAAAGGAAAATGAAAGCGAGAAAAATAATGAAAACGATGCAAACAATTCTGTCAGCACCAATTGTATCAGCCTGTGTCACTGGTCATCCCCGGACAGGAGTTTCTGTCTACCCTGAGACCAAAGTGAAGTAAAGAGTGAAGTAAAGCCGCTGGGACTGTACTGAAGGCTGTTGAGATAAATAAGCAAAACACCATTGATCTGTGCTAATGGGGATGGCCGGGGCGTGGGCATGTGGTCAGTCAGGGGCAGCGGGGTTGAGCCTCTGCCCAGGCCTAGTGGCTCTGTCCTGGAGGAGAGGAGGGGAGGAGCAGGGCCCTCTAACCCCACCTGTTCCTGGAAGGGGATCAGCATTCAGCGCCACCAGTCTTTAGTATGAATATTTCACGAGGCCTCTGCATTGGCTGTGTCTCTGTGTCTCTAAGCTGGTGGAAAAACATTAAAGGGTCAAGGTATGTGGCGTCAAAGATCTGGAAGGAACTGTACAGTCCAATATGACTGCTTCAGTGTAGGAGAACACTCACTTTTATCTGTCATTTAACAGAAGTTTCTATCTATAATGGCTGAATTGGAACATAATATGCATGTATGTAAAGGAGAGATTTATAGCTGGTTACAGACATTACAAACCAGGAAGTAGCTTGACATGCAATGAGGGGAAAAAAGGATGAAAGGGAACGAGTGGTGTTGAATAGAGCAGGATGAAATAAGCTTACAGCAGGTTACAGGTTGAGGGCTCATCACGGGTGGCAGTAAAAGTACCCAACCAGCGAATAACAGCAACGCACACCTTTAATATGTTCATAAATAGTGAGAAAGGAGAAAGACGGGTGCAACAAGGGGCTCTTGAATAAAAGTTGTTGCGCTGAAAGGGTATATATCAGTAGGCAGCTATTAGGCTTGCCCTTTAGGGTTCCCGGGGAGTTGGAGTAGTTTACTCCTGTCTAGGTGATAGTGGGCTCTATATCACACAGTCCTGATCCTGCAACTCTCACACACACTCACACACTCACTCGTAAATGTCACCTATTAATCTGGGCTCAAGTGCTGCCTGGTGCACTTCACTAGCTAGCAGCTCAGCAGAGGGAGTTCTGATGCGGTGTGTGGTACTGTTCACACCTTAACTGAGGGATGTATGGCAGTGCACTACAAAAGCACACAAACACACACTTACAAACGCACACACACATACACACACACACACACACAGACAAAGCTCTTCTATTCAGTCAAACTATTACCCTAATCTAAACAGTTTAGCACACTTGGATTGAAGCTGTCTCTCTCGCCCTTTCTGTCTGTGCATCTCACAAACTGCCAGCGCTTTAAATTCTTCCCATCCAGACAGAGATAGCACGGAGAGGAGAGTTCCCACACTCCTCTCATCTCTTCTGCCCTGCAGGATATATACTACCCTTCACGCTTTCCTCCATCCATCCATCCCTCCATCCCTCTATCCCTCGCTCCACAGCTCCCCAAACCCCCACGAGGGCTATCCACAGTGCACCCTGAAATATAGACCAGTGTAATGGCCCACTAAATTAACTCCTTGTAAGTGCGCTATAAGAGTGGTGGTAATTAGCATATAATAGGTGAAGAGAGGAGGTAAAGGGCCAGGCCTGCCCTAGGGGCCGGGGTATGGGGCCGGGGCCCGGCATGTCTAGCAGCCTCTAATAGCACTGCAAAGTTCAGCCTTATAAACATGTCAGAGAGATGCCTGATTAAACGTCAGGGTCAGGAGGTAATGGAGCCCTGTACCTGTGGGCTGCCCGTCACTCCCCCATCACTCCCCCCTCTCCCGTCACTCCCCCATCACTCCCCCCTCTCCCGTCACTCCCCCATCACTCCCCCCTCTCCCGTCACTTCCCCATCACTCCCCCATCACTCCCCCCTCTCCCGTCACTCCCCCGTCACTCCCCCCTCTCCCGTCACTCCCCCATCACTCTCCCCTCTCCCGTCACTCCCCCATTACTCCCCCATCACTCCCCTGTCACTCCCCCACCACTCCCCCATTACTCCCCCATCACTCCCCCATCACTCCCCCCTCTCCGTCACTCCCCCACCACTCCCCCATTACTCCCCCATCACTCCCCCGTCACTCCCCCATCACTCCCCCCTCTCCCGTCACTCCCCCACCATCCCCCCATTACTCCCCCATCACTCCCCCGTTACTCCCCTATCACTCCCCCCTCCCCCCTCCCCCGTCTCTCCTCCACCTTCACTTCATCCCTCTCCTGTTACTCCCCCATTAATCTCTCCCTCCCCCTTACTCCCCCATCACCCCCTCCCCGTCTCTCCTCCACCATCACTTCCTACCTCTTCTGTTACTCCCCCATCACTTCCTCCCTCTTCCATTACTCCCCCATCACTTCCTCCCTCACCCGTTACTCCTCCATCACTTCCTCCCTCTTCCGTTACTCCCCCATCACTTCCTCCCTCCCCCGTTACTCCCCCATCACTCCCCCCTCTCCCGTCACTCCCCCACCACTCCCCCACCACTCCCCATCACTCCCCCCTCTCCCGTCACTCCCCCACCACTCCCCCACCACTCCCCCATCACTCCCCCCTCTCCCGTCACTCCCCGACCACTCCCCCATTACTCCCCCATCAATCTCTCCCTCCCTCTTACTCCCCCATTACTCCCCCATCCGTCTCTCCTCCATCCCTCCCTGCCTCCCCATCACTACTCCCTCCCTCTCTGTCACTTTCCCATCACTCCCTCCTTCCCTCCTCTGTCTCTCCCCATCACACCCTCCCTCCCCCATCTCTTCCCATCACACCCTTCCTTCCCCAGTTTCTCACCCATCACTCCTTCCCTCCCCCGTCACTTCCCCATCACTCCCTCCCTCCCCCGTCAGCTAGACTCTCTCTCCCTCTTCCTCCCCTGTCAGCTATACTCCCCCATCACTCCCTCCCTCCCCCGTCAGCTAGACTCTCTCTCCCTCTTCCTCCCCTGTCAGCGATACTCCCCCATCACTCCCTCCCTTTCCCGTCACTCCCCCATCACTCCTTCCCTCCCCATCACTCCCTCCATCCACCGTTACTCCCCATCACTCCCTCCCCCGTCCCTACACCATCACTCCCTCCCTCTCCCGTCACTCCCCCATCACTCCCTCCCTCCCCATCACTCCCTCCCCCGTTACTCCCCCATCGCTCCCTTCCTCCCCTGTCTCTCCCCATCAGCTAGAATCTCTCTCCCTCTTCCTCCCCTGTCAGCTATACTCCCTCATTCTATGTATGCCACCCCACATCTCTCCCCTGTCAGCTTTACTCCCTCATTCTATACCTGCCTCCCCACATCTCTCCCCTGTCAGCTATACTCCCTCATTCTATACCTGCCTCCCCACATCTATCCCTGTCAGCCTAGCTCAGCTCTCCTTCTCCTACACTTCACTCGTCTCCACCCTCTGGAATATCACCCCCATCAGCTCTCTTGCCCATACTCTCCCCCTCTCTGTGCCTCCCCCATCCCTGTCATGTCAGCCAAGTCCAGCTCTTCTTCCCCACTCTCCTTTCCTGTGACACCATCTCTCTTTTACTTATTTAAACTGTTTGCTCTGAACACTACTGAAGCCAATTAAGGGAGGCATAACTCTACGGGCCAGGGAATGAAGGGAGCAGGATGGATGGAGGAGGGAGGATGGTGGAGGGAGGAGGGAGTAGGAAGGAAGGCAGAGGGGGGGAGGGGCTGCTTTACAACCCCCTTCATAATTTCTCCTCCTCAACTCTCTCTCTCTCCCCCTCTCTCTCCCCCTTTCTCTCTCGCTCTCTCTTTTAATGTTTTGATGGGGGTTTGGCCCGGAGATGGGGCCCTTGTTTGCCTGTCACATCTCTAATGCCATAGGAATAGACCTGCTGGACTTGCACAAACAGCACAGCGCTTTACAAACAGATAATTAAAAAATAATGGTATTACTCATGTTGACGAGCTGTCATTTACACACACACACACACACACACACACACACCAGATCCTCATAAAGATGTGATACAGTATCTACAGAAAATCATATTAGAAGGTTCTAGAGAAAAAGCCATTCACACTGTCAGTTGTGGACAGAGGGCAAGGAGAGACAGGTATGGTTAGGGGCTGAGGAGCTTTAAAAGAAGGTAAAAATAATCAACCAGAAACCATGTCCGTTCATACCACTCATTCATCACATATTCATTCCCTTATTCATCAATGTTATACATTCATTTATTATTTCGCTCTCCCTCAAATTATACTGAACAAAAATATAAATGCAACATGTAAAGTGTTTCCTGAGCTGAAAAAAAGATCCCAGAAATGTGCCATACACACAAAAAGCTTGTCTTGTTTACATCCCTGTTAGTGAGCATTTCTCCTTTGCCAAGATAATCCATCCACCTGACAGGTGTGGCATATCAAGAAGTTGATTAAACAGCGTGATCAATACACAGGTGCACCTTGTGCTGGGAACAATAAAAAGCCATTCTAAAATGTGCAGTTTTGTCACACAACACAATGCCATAGATGTCTCAGATTTTGAGGGAGCATGCAATTGGCATGCTGAATGCAGGAATGTCCAACAGAGCTGTTGCCAGAGAATTTAATGTTCATTTCTCTACCGTAAGCCAGCTCCAACATCGTTTTATGCCTCAGGACTACCTGGTATGATGACTCCTTGCTGTCCCCAGTCCACCTGGCCGTGCTGCTGCTCCAGTTTCAACTGTTCTGCCTGCGGCTATGGAACCCTGACCTGTTCACCGGACGTGCTTGTTGCACCCTCGACAACTACTATGATTATTATTATTTGACCATGCTGGTCATTTATGAACATTTTAACATTTTAACATCTTGACTATGTTCTGTTATAATATCCACCCTGCACAGCCAGAAGAGGACTCATAGCCTGGTTCCTCTCTAGGTTTCTTCCTAGGTTTTTGGCCTTTCTAGGGAGTTTTTCCTAGGGAGTTTTTCCTAGCCACCGTGCTTCTTTCACATGCTTTGCTTGCTGTTTGGGGTTTTAGGCTGGGTTTCTGTACAGCACTTTGAGAATATCAGCTGATGTACGAAGGGCTATATAAAAATAAATTTGATTTGATTTGATTTGATGGTTTTAGAGAATTTGGCAGTACATCCAACCGGCCTCGCAACCACAGACCACGCCAGCCCAGGACCTCCACATCCAGCTTCTTCACCTCATTCTGATTGGCTGGACCTGAGTGGGTTGGCCTGGCTTCCAAGCAGATGGGCCTATGCCCTTCCCAGGCCCACCCATGGCTTCGCCCCAGCCCAGTCATGTAAAATCCATAGATTAGGGCCTAATTAATTTATTTCAATTGACTGATTTCCTTATATGAACTGTAACTCAGTAAAATCTTTGAAGTTGTTGCATGTTATGTTTATATTTCTGTTCAGTATAGTGAATAAAATCTTAGGGGGTTGTTAAACCGAGACAGGCTCTAGCCGTGCTGTGTCTGTGGCTGTGCATGCCTTTACTCATTCTAACAGCCGTTTAATAAATGTGATTGCAAATGGAACTTGTCACTTGCACTGGGGAGAGCCTGGCCGGTCAATACTCCTACTGGCAGGTGCCTGGGGTCATGTATAAGTCACAGAGTGATGGATATGTATCCAATAATTGATGTAGGGCAGGCGTTATTGTCAGTTTTTCTCCTGCCTCTATTGCTTATTAAAAGCTCTTGGCCTTAAGTATCAGCTAGCCAATTATAGAGTGAACAGGGTGAAGGGGGTTGAGCAGGTGGGAGGAGGGTGGGGGTGGGGCTTAAGGAAGGGCTTTGTTGTGGCTCTTTATATGTGTTTGTTTGAGTGGGTTAAAGGGGGGGTAAGTGTGCAGGTCAGGTGGGGGATGGAAGGAGGGGTAGGATTAAAGGGGGGGTATGTGTGCAGGTCAGGTGGGGGATGGAAGGAGGGTTAGAGTTAGGGGGGTATGTGTGCAGGTCAGGTGGGGGATGGAAGGAGAGGTTGGGGGGGTATGTGTGCAGGTCAGGTGGGGGAGGAAGGAAGGTTGGGGGGTTATGTGTGTAGGTCAGGTGGGGGACGGAAGGAAGGTTGGGGGGGTATGTGTGCAGGTCAGGTGGGGGATGGAAGCAGAGGTTGGGGGTGTGTATGTGCAGGTCAGGTGGGGGATGGAAGGAGAAGTTAGCACTGTAGCTAAGTCAAAAACATCATGTCAAAGACCATGTCCTCTCCATTGTATTCTTGACCGCTCACATTTTTGGGTTAGACCTTACGAGAAACCCAAAACAATGACAAATGTATAGTTTTGTCAAGCTTGTTGAAATGAGTGGACCAAGGTGCAGCGTGCGTACAGTTCCACATTATATTTAATAGTGAAACTTACAACAAAGACTATAACAAACGTGCAGTCACGGAGCGCACAAAGCACTACCCAAAACAATATCCCACAATGCAGGTGGGAACAGGGACTCCTTAAGTATGATCCCCAATTAGAGACAACAATTATCAGCTGCCTCTAATTGGGAACCACACTCAAACCCAAACATAGAAATATAATTGACTAGAACACCCCCTAGTCACGCCCTGACCTACAACACCATAGAGAACCAAGGGCTCTCTATGGTCAGGGCGTGACAAGTTTAGCGAGACAATGTAGCTATATTCACGTCGGGGGAATGTAGTGAAAAGTGTCAGCCTATTTACACTGCACCTCCTTGTTACTGCATTTCCATGTTCCTTTTCATGTGTTGCACCTGCATTCAGTCGTGTTTATGAATCACATGATGATGAAAGCATGTATTACTTATGTTAAATGTATGTAATTCTGTCCTTGTGATGTACTTGTCTATTAATGTTGACATAAAGTTTGTCGTCTGAGGAGGAGAAATCATCAGACCAATATGCAGCGGTTAAATTTCTCATCTTCTTACTTATTAAAGAAAGGAAAAGAAATACTCATACAAAACAAACGACGAAAAACAGTCCTGTAAGGTGCTCAGACTATACACGGAAACAGAAAATAACCACCCACAAACACAATGAGAAAAACCCCTACTTAAATATGGTCTCTAATCAGAGGCAACGAGATTCAGCTGCCTCCAATTAGAGACCAACCCCAAACAATGCCAACATAGAAATAGAACACCTAGAATAAACATAGAAATAGAATAACATAGAACATCACACGAAAATCCCAAAACACACAAACAAACACCCCCTGCCACACCCTGACCAAACTACAATAACAAATAACCCCTTTTACTGGTCAGGACGTGACAAATGTTCTGTGTTATGTCATGTTTCATGTTTTGTTGGGACCCCAGGAAGAGTAGCTGCTGCTTTATCTTCCTGTGTGGAACGGACTCCCCATGTTAGCTTGTTGTTATCTTCCTGTGTAGAACGGACTCCCCATGTTAGCTTGTTGTTATCTTCCTGTGTAGAACGGACTCCCCATGTTAGCTTGTTGTTATCTTCCTATGTAGAATGGACTCCCATGTTAGCTTGTTGTTATCTTCCTGTGTAGAACGGACTCCCCATGTTAGCTTGTTGTTATCTTGCTGTGTAGAATGGACTCCCCATGTTAGCTTGTTGTAATCTTCCTGTGTAGAACGGACTCCCCATGTTAGCTTGTTGTAATCTTCCTGTGTAGAACGGACTCCCCATGTTAGCTTGTTGTTATCTTGCTGTGTAGAACGGACTCCCCATGTTAGCTTGTTGTTATCTTCCTGTGTAGAATCGACCCCCATGTTAGCTTGTTGTAATCTTCCTGTGTAGAACGGACTCCCCATGTTAGCTTGTTGTTATCTTCCTGTGTAGAATGAATCCCCATGTTTAGACAGACAGTGATAGGACCCCATGTTTAGACAGACAGTGATAGGACCCCATGTTTCGACAGACAGTGATAGGACCCCATGTTTAGACAGATAGTGATAGGACCCCATGTTTAGACAGATAGTGACAGGACCCCATGTTTAGACAGACAGTGATAGGACCCCATGTTTAGACAGATAGTGATAGGACCCCATGTTTAGACAGACAGTGATAGGACCCCATGTTTAGACAGATAGTGACAGGACCCCATGTTTAGACAGACAGTGATAGGACCCCATGTTTAGACAGACAGTGATAGGACCCCATGTTTAGACAGATAGTGACAGGACCCCATGTTTAGACAGACAGTGATAGGACCCCATGTTTAGACAGATAGTGACAGGACCCCATGTTTAGACAGATAGTGACAGGACCCCATGTTTAGACAGATAGTGACAGGACCCTATGTTTAGACAGATAGTGACAGGACCCCATGTTTAGACAGATAGTGATAGGACCCAGTGGTAACAGTGTGTGGGTGGCTGGGGCTCTGCAGACACATCAATACATGCTGCAATGAGTTGATTTATACCATATTGTTTTAGGCAACAATATTCATATTTTCTTATTGTGGAATTACTCAAATTGCAAAGACTTGAAGTGGTTGGAATATACTACATCACCCACCATTTACAGTACAATAGAATATCTGTCTCACCATCTCCCGGTCGGTCCTGCCTTCGGCTGGGAGAAGTGGAATAATAGACATAATAATGTTACTCACCGTGGGCGCTAACCCCAACACTGTGGGGAAAGGGGGGAAAACTTTGGATGTGACCGCGGAAGGCGTGTAGTAATTGTAAAACTCAGGAAAGAGCTGCAGAAGCAGATTTCTGACATGTAGCGCTGCTTTTCAGCTCTGATCAAAGAGCCCAGCTTTACAGCGGACTGATAACCCAATCAATTCACTCCTTTTGTTTTTCGCTGAATGATGCACGTTTAGCTGTAACCTTCGGGCTAAGAATGACTGAAAGAAAGACAGAAAGGAAAGGGAGAGAGAAACAGGGGAAAAAGGTGGTGAAGGAGAAAGAAGAAGGGGAGGAGGAGAGGAGATGAGAAGGAGGAAGCTACTGTAAAAAAGAAAAGAAATAAGATTCAATAAAGTTGTTGGTGAGTTTGATGGGTCTATATAAAAGCATTAAGAGCTACTGGAGAGGGGATGGGACCCGAACGGGAAGCGATTAGAACATGAAATGTTTGAACGGAGAGAGGAGAGAATAGAGGGTAAAAAGCGGAGGAGACGGAAGGGAGATTAAAAGATTACCTGTCTTCTACACGCGTCCTTCAGGAGCGCAGTGACTGTCTGCCAGACTGAGCACCCCCCCTCCACCCCGTCCCCCGTCCCCCTACCACATTCCCCAGCCCACCTGCTTCAGACAGTCAATGAGAGACTGAGAGAAAGAGAGCGAGAGAGACATAGAGCGAGAGAGAGATAGAGAGAGAAAACGAGAGAGCGAGAGAGGGAAATTAAGGAATCATTACATCACAACAACAGGGCCACTGATGGTAATGAGGGTTCTTAGACATCAATCAATCAATCAATGGGTCAGCCAATCAATCAGTCTGTATTTAGTAGGCACAGAGAGTGTCCTCCAGACAGACAGACAGACAGGCTGGCTGGCACACACACACTGCACCTATGGGACACACGGGCAAGCTAGCCAATAGGTGAAGGTTAGACCATTAACTCAGCTGAAATTAAACGTTACACCAGACTGAAAAAAAAGACAATAACTTGTGGAGATAATTAAGCAAACAAAAGCAAATGTGACAGACAAAGAGAGAGAATGAGAAAGGGAGAGAATGAGAAAGTGAGAGAATGAGAAAGAGAGAGAAAATGAAAGAGAATGAGAGAGAAAGAGAAAGAGAGAGTGAGAAAGAGAGCAATAGAAAGAGAGAGAGAAATAGAGAGAGAAAGAGAGAGAGGGAGAGAGAGTGAGAAGAGAGAGAGAGAGAGAGAGAGAGAGAGAGAAAGAGAGAGAGAGCGAGACAGAGAGAGAGTGAGAAAGAGAGAGAATGAGAGAGACAGAGAGAGAGAGAGAGAGAGAGAGAGAGAGTGAGAGAGAGAGAAAGAGAGACAGAGAAAAAGAGAGAGAGAATGAAAGAGAGAGAGAAAAAGAGAGAACGAGAGAGAGAGAGAGAGAGAGAGCGAGAGAGAGAGAGAGAAAGAGACAGAGAAAGAGAGAGAGAGCGAGAGAGAGAGAGGTGCTTCTGTCCCCAACCAAGGTGGGCCTACAGCAGCACCTAGATCTTCTGCACAGATTTTGTCAGACCTGGGTCCTGACAGTAAATCTCAGTAAGACAAAAATAATGGTGTTCCAAAAAAGGTCCAGTTGCCTGTACCACAAATAAAAATTCCATCTAGACACCGTTGCCCTAGAGCACACAAAAAACAATACATACCTCGGCCTAAAATCAGCACCACAGGTAACTTCCACAAAGCTGTGAACGATCTGAGAGACAAGGCAAGAAGGGCCAACTATGCCATCAAAAGGAACATAAATTTCGACATACCAATTAGGATCTGGCTAAAAATACTTGAATAGGTTATAGAACCCATTGCCCTTTATGGTTGTGCGGTTTGGGGTCCGCTCACCAACCAATTAGGCCGTTACCCGCTAATGATCAAAATCCAGAAAAGAGCCATTCAATTCTACAACCACCTAAAAGGAAGCGATTCCCAAGCCTTTCATTACAAAACCATCACCTACAGAGGGATGAACTTGGAGAAGAGTCCCCTAAGCAAGCTGGTCCTGGGGCTCTGTTCACAAACACAAACAGACTCTGTAGAGTCCCAGGACAGCAACACAATTAGACCCAACCAAATCATGAGAAAACAAAAAGATAATGACTTGACACATTGGAAATAATTACTAGAATGCTATTTGGCCCTAAACAGAGAGTACACAGTGGCAGAATACCTGACCGCTGTGACTGACCCAAACTTAAGTAAAGCTTTGACTATGTACAGACTCAGTGAGCATAGCCTTGATATTGATAAAGGCCACCATGGGCAGACCTGGCTCTCAAGTGAAGACAGGCTATTTGCAAACTGCCCACAAAATGAGGTGGATACTGAGCTGCAAATGTAAACATTTGTTTCCCATGCCAATAAAGCCCTTAAATTGAATTGAATTGAGAGGGGGAGAGAAAGAGAGAGAGAGAGAGAGAGAAGGAGAGGGAGAATGAGAAGGAGAGAGAAAGTGAAAGAAAGAGAGAAACAACATACAAATTAAGATTTTTGTTGTTGTTGAGATTTAAGAGACCATTTAAACTGAAGAGTAGAGGGGGATAGATGGAGGGAAGGGAGGGATGGAAAGAGCAACAGAGGAGAGAGGAAGTCAGAGGGAGGAAGTAGATAAGTAGATGAAGAGCAGAAGAGAGACAGAGATAGAGAGACTGAAAGATAGACGGATGGAGATACAAAAAGCAGTGGTGTGAAGTACTTAAGTAAAAATACTTTAAAGTACTTAAATCGTTTTTTGTGGTATCTGTACTTTACTATTTTGTTTTTAACAACTTTTACTTTTTTACTTTTACATTCCTAATGAAAATAATGTACTTTTTACTCCATACATTTTCCCTGACACCTAAAAGTACCTGTTACATTTAGAATGCTCAAGCAGGACAGAATTATGGCACCTATCAATATAACGCTTTGTCATCCCTACTGCCTCTGATCTGGCGGACTCACGAAACACAAATACTGTGTTTCTAAATGATGTCTGAGTGTTGGAGTGTGCCCCTGTCTGTCCCTAATTAAAAATAATAAGAAAATTGTGCCATCTGGTTTGCTTAATATAATTAATTTGATGTATAGCATTTCCTTTGACTTTGTACTTTTACTCAAGTATGACAATTGAATACTTGTTCTACCATTGTACTGAAGTATATTTAAAACCATATACTTTTAGACTTTTACGCAAGTAGTATTTTACTTGTTAACTTTCACTTTTACTTGAGTCCTTTTCTGTTAAGGTATCTTTACCTTTACTACAGTTGGACTTTTGACTACTTTTTCCACCGCTGACTAAAAGGGAGTGAGAGAGAGTGACAGGGAGGGAGGGAGAGAGACAGGGGGGAGGGAGAGAGAGTGACAGTGAGGGAGGGAGGGAGGGAGGGAGGGAGGGAGGGATGGAGGGAGGGAGGGAGGGAGGGAGGGAGGGAGGGAGGGAGGGAGGGAGGGAGGGAGGGGAGGGAGGGAGGGAGGGAGGGAGGGAGGGAGGGAGGGAGGGAGAGAGGGGAGAGCTCTGCTGTCACCTTGTGATATGGATCCAATGATTGTGCAGGGCTGGTTAGTGCAAGACAGACACACAGGGTCATGGAGAACCTACTACACGTGTCACTGACTGACAGACAGACAGACACACCAACATCTCTACAAAACCTTTACAATTGTTAACATTCATACATGACATTATATTACTTTACATTACAAATAAGATATTGACAATCTTTCTCATTTCACATTTCCACACACTACAAAGTGTTTCCTTTCAAATGGTATCAAGAATATTCATATCCTTGCTTCAGGGCCTGAGCTACAGGCAGTTAGATTTGGGCATGTCATCTTAGGCAAAAATTGAAAAAAAGGGACCGATACTTAAGTTAAGGTAAATAACCAGAATGATTATGCTGCAGTGTGAGCTGTATCACATGGTTGATCGTGAAGCTGCAGAGGGGTTATGAAGAACGTCCAACAAACTTTCATGTGGATCTGTCCCATGATAGCAGTTTGGGAGAAGAGGAGGAGGAGGAGGAGGAGTAGGAGGTGGGGGGGGGGGGAATAAGGCGTGGGGGTTGAGTTCGATATTCTCTTGGCATCTCTTCTTTAGCCTCTATCTCTGTCTCTCCTTCTTTCTCCTATATCATCCAGACCACCTCTCCAACTGCACCACGCTGCAAAACAGTCTAAAGTCACAAGTAGGAAGGGAGGAGAACACTAAACTAGAAGCCTGTGAAGTACTGAGGGACACGAGCTGTGGACTACAGCCCTTCTCTAGGCAGGTACTGTAGACCCTCATTGTGTTCTGTATTGTAGTGCCTCCACACAGGACCCATGTATTATTAACTTCTCCTGGCTCTGGCCTGCCCTGGCGGATGGGTGGGGATTAAAAGACACTAATGTGAGCGTGTGGACCGCTGACCTTCCACTCAGACTGACTTTACACACGTGGAAATGAACCATGGTAAATCAGGTCTCTGCCGAGATACTCAGCACAACTCATAATTTCCTCTAAGGCTGTCAGCCATAACAGCACCACATTAATCACTCACTCACTCACTCACTCACTCACTCACTCACTCACTCACTCACTCACTCACTCACTCACTCACTCACTCACTCACTCACTCACTCACTCACTCACTCACTCACTCACTCACTCACTCACACACACACACACACACACACACACACACACACACACACACACACACACACACACACACACACACACACACACTCACACACACACACACACACACACACACACACACACACACACACACACACACACACACACACACACACACACACAGCAGTATGGTAGAGTAGTGTCTGATCCATTAAGATCTTAACTTAACTGGCCCACGCACAGACCCTCACACCTAACCCAGATACATCAGGAAGCGTTAGGTAGAGTTGTTTCCAAACTATGTAACCATTTAACACACACAGGCATACACATCTGGCACAGACACACACACAGGCATACACATCTGGCACAGACACACACAGGCATACACATCTGGCACAGACACACACAGGCATACACATCTGACACACACACACACTCTACTCTCACTTTTACACCCACACTCAAACAACATTCTCACTCTACCTCCCCACTCACACACACTCTATAACCCACACCTCCATCTCCAAAACAGAGCTTGTATTATTGCTGCCCCCAGGGCAAGCACACAGTACTAAAAAGATGGAGAAAGACTGTCTAAGACTATGGAAATGAGCCTTCACCTCAATATCTCCACATCTCATCCAGAGGTAAGAGAGAGAGAGAGGATTGAGAGAGAAAAGAAAGAGAGAGAGAGAAAGAAAATCTGTTGGGGGCAGAAAGAGAATGGAGACACTGCATTACATTGTTCTCCCTACACGTTTTTAGGATAAATTAATTAAGAATGAACGAATGAATGAGTGAGTTAAGAAAAGAGGATTCGGGTTCTATTGGTGTTAACATAATTACAATTCCTATTTTTAAATGAAGGAACTGGGGGCCATTTCTCCTCCGCTTCAAATGGGTTTTTATCACCTTCAATTTAGGAATGAAAGCTTTATTTAATTTGTCATCGATTTGCATGAATCTCCCATGACAATTATCACAGTGCCCATCCACTCCCCTCCCCTCTCGTCCCCTCGCCTTGCCCATGACTGAAACACTAGATCCTGATAAGAAAGAAAAGAGAGAGCGAGAAAGAAGGTCTATCTCCCGTTCTCCATCTCCAGTTTCCACATCTCATCCCTCCATCTTTTACCCTGAGAGGTGTAGATGTAGTGTTGGGGAAGGGAAGAGGGGAGCATATAAATCCTAAATCAAAGCACTCAATTATAGGTTTGCAGTAATTATGGAGCCGTTGAATTGAAGTGCTCTCCGGGGAAAGATTAATACATATATGAATGATGCATGGGGGGTGGGATAGATAGGTAAATAAATGAATATGCCACACAGAAATACAATGTAGCCCCGGGGCCCAGGGTGACATAAATACACGTATTAATCGATACGCTCCAAACCTATCCCAACGCAATTAAAAGGATATTGAGTAGCGAAGTGGGGCAACCACTATATGGTTGGGGGATGGAGTGGAGGTAGCAGGCCCTCGTGGCTGAGGAGTTTGACCTTTTGGGCAGGGTTGATACCCCCCTTCCCACACACACATGCACACACACACGCACTAAAATATGGAGATACATATAGGTCTAAACTGTCCACCCAGTCTCAACTATACTTTGGTATTGTTGTGTATTTAAGCACTCAGTGGTGTAAAGTATGCAAACATTTAGCAACACAAAGGTTTTGTGTTCAAATCTCATCACGGATAGCATTTTAGCTAACTAGCAACTACTTACTACTTTTAGCTACTTTGCAACTACTTAGCATGTTAGTTAACCCTTCACCTAACCCTAACCTTAACCCTTTAACCTAACTCCTAAACCTAACCTTAACCTTAACCTTAACTGTAACCATAATTAACCCCTAATCCCTAGCCTAGGTAATGTTAGCCATATAGTTAACGTTTGGTTTAGCCACCTAGCCACCTAGCTAATGTTAGCCACAAAAAATTGGAATTCATAACATATCATACTTTTTGCAAATTCGTAACATATTGTATGAATTGCAATTTGTAACATATCATACAAATTGTAATTCGGATCATATCATACAAAATGGATGATGGACACCCACAAAATAACCCAAAATAACCCTACCCCTGAGTCCAGGTTGAACCCCAGCACCCTTTGTCTCTCACATACTTTACTCTGTCTGATGCTTTTCTCTCTCACACATAGCCCACTGGGCACACACTGGTTGAATCCACATTGTTTCCACAAAATGTCAATGAAATTGCGTTAAACCAATGTAGAATAGGCATTGAATTGACATCTTCTGAAGAAGAAAAACCTGGGTTGTTGACCTCACACAAGCATTTCACATACACATACACAATCAGACACAGTCATACACACACACTCATGCACGTGAACACGCGTGCATACACACACAACGTACAGTACAGAAACATACAAACATACACACACCTGGAGGGGTTGTCTTACAGCTGCTTTCTCTCTCTCTGACCCCCTGAAACCTGCTTGGCCCACAATTGGAGGCAAGCACACACACACCACACACACACACAGACACACACACACACACACACACACACACACACACACAGCCTGGCCTGTGTTTGGAGCGGGGCGGTAGTGCTAGCCAGGAGTCGCTACGCTGCTAATCCCAGCTAATGTGCTGTTGACAACAGCCCAATTAAACAGGCCTCCTGCAGAGAGAGACAGATAGGGAGGGTGGGAGGGAGGGAGGGGCTAAGGAGGGGCTGAGATGAAACGAAGGGAGGGAGGGAAAAAAAGGAGTGGGAGGGAGAGGTAAGGAGCGGTGATTGTGGTGTGTTGAGGCGTGCTGGGCAGAGAGACAGAGAGACAGCATGAAACTGCAGGGAGCCTCACTACACCCAGCAGGACACACGCTAAGCCTCATCACTTCTGCAAGCAGGCTAGCCATATTACTGTCTGTCAATACTGGCCTGGCGCTAGCCTCATCACTTCTACTAGCAGGCTAGCCATATTACTGTCTGTCAATACTGGCCTGGCGCTAGCCTCATCACTTCTACTAGCAGGCTAGCCATATTACTGTCTGTCAATACTGGCCTGGCGCTAGCCTCATCACTTCTACAGCAGGCTAGCCATATTACTGTCTGTCAATACTGGCCTGGTGCTAGCCTCATCACTTCTACTAGCAGGCTAGCCATATTACTGTCTGTCAATACTGGCCTAGCACTAGCCTCATCATTTCTAACAGCAGGCTAGCCATATTACCGTCTGTCTAAACTGGCCTAGCGCTAGCCTCACCACTTCTACTAGCAGGCTAGCCATATTACTGTCTGTCAATACTGGCCTAGCACTAGCCTTATCATTTCTAACAGCAGGCTAGCCATATTACCATCTGTCTAAACTGGCCTAGCGCTAGCCTCATCATTTCTAATAGCAGGCTAGCGATATTACCGTCTGTCAATACTGGCCTAGCGCTAGCCAAGGTACCAAGGTACAAATTTGTCGTTCTGCCCCTGAACAAGGCAGTTAACCCACTGTTCCTGGGCCGTCATTGAAAATAAGAATTTGTTCTTAACTGGCTTGCCTAGTTAAATAAAGGTAAAATAAAAATACTGGCATAGAGCTAGCCTCATCATTTCTAATAGTAGGCTAGTGATATTACTGTCTGTTTATACTGGCCTAGCGCAAGCCTCATCGCTTCTACTAGCAGGCTAGCGATACTACTGTCTATTATACTGGTGTTGCGCATGCCTCATCACGTTAACTACAGAACTAGTGCTAGCAGGCTAACGATTTCACTATCTGTCTACTCTGGCCTAGCACCTGCAGAGTGTTTCCCAAACTCGGTCCTGGGCATATTTTGTTTCTTGCGCTAGCACTACAAAGCTGATTCAAACAATCAACTTAGTGACTAGTGCTAGCATTCCCCTACTACTGTCTGGCCTAGCGACTAGTGCTAGCATTCTCCTACTACTGGCTGGCCTAGCGACTAGTGCTAGCATTCTCCTACTACTGTCTGGCCTAGCGACTAGTGCTAGCATTCTCCTACTACTGTCTGGCCTAGCGACTAGTGCTAGCATTCTCCTACTACTGTCTGGCCTAGCGACTAGTGCTAGCATTCTCCCACTACTGTCTGGCCTAGCGACTAATGCTAGCATTCTCCTACTACTGTCTGGCCTAGCGACTAGTGCTAGCATTCTCCCACTACTGTCTGGCCTAGCGACTAGTGCTAGCATTCTCCTACTACTGTCTGGCCTAGCGACTAGTGCTAGCATTCTCCCACTACTGTCTGGCCTAGCGACGAGTGCTAGCATTCTCCTACTACTGTCTGGCCTAGCGACTAGTGCTAGCATTCTCCCACTACTGTCTGGCCTAGCGACTAGTGCTAGCATTCTCCCACTACTGTCTGGCCTAGCGACTAGTGCTAGCATTCTCCTACTACTGTCTGGCCTAGCGACTAGTGCTAGCATTCTCCTACTACTGTCTGGCCTAGCGACTAGTGCTAGCATTCTCCTACTACTGTCTGGCCTAGCGACTAGTGCTAGCATTCTCCTACTACTGTCTGGCCTAGCGACTAGTGCTAGCATTCTCCTGCTACTGTCTTCCAAACCACTATGGCCTTACAGACTATAGCCTACAATACTGCAACTGTTCATAGCCTAGCTCAGCCTGGCGGTAGCATAAGAAGGAAGAATTTCTGCATCCTATTCCTTACTCCATCTGTGTATGCAGATCAGAAGGAACCCAATTGATTTACACGCACGCGCACACACACACATACACATACACACACACACACACATACACACACACACACACACACACACACGTATAACAACAACTCAATCTAGAGCCACAAATCCGGGAATATAAATCTGGACTGGCAGGGAAATGAGACAGGGGGAGATGGAGAGAAGGGAAGAGAGAGCAAGAGAGAGAGAGAGAAAGACAGAGAGAGAAAGAGTGAGAGCAAGAACGAGAGAAGGGGGGAGGGCAAAGAGAGGACCAATGCGTAAGGGAATAGGTGAGGAATGAAATAATGGTCATAACAGGACAGTATAAAATCCACAGAGAAAGGGAGAAGATCTGAGTGAGAGAGAGCACAGCAAGAATTACATAGAAATGCAATAAAGCAGCCAGTGTGAAATCAATCTGCTTAGAGTTTTGTTTAATAAAAATTCATGAAGGGCGGGTGGCCGAGAGCTCATAAGAAATATTGGTGGCAATGTGGGGACCGAGGGGAGGGGATGCTCCTATATGTGTGTGTGTGTTTTTGTGTGTGTCTGTCTGTCTGTCTGTCTGTCTGTCTGTCTGTCTGTCTGTCTGTCTGTCTGTCTGTCTGTCTGTCTGTCTGTCTGTCTGTCTGTCTGTCTGTCTGTCTGACAAAGGAGTAAAGGAATGAAGGTCTTTATAATAACAACTGTCCAACATTGGAGAGGAAAGTACAGTTGGGCTGTAATACTCTCTGCCCCTTTCTCTCTCTCTGCCCCTCCCTCTCTCCCTTCCTCACTCTCTCTATCTGTCTCTCTCTCTTTCCCTTTCCCTTCCCCTCTCGCTCTCTCACTCTCTTTCTCTCTCCCTCTCTCTCTCTCTCACTCCCTCGCTTTCTCTCTCTCTTCCCATCTCTCTCTCTCTCTCTCTCTCTCTCTCTCTCTCTCTCGTCAAGGTCCTGTATGAGGTATAACAGTGTTACACTAACCCAGTGTAAATCTCAGTCATGTAGACAGGACCTGATCTTTCTTTAGTTTATGGAATGTTCTCTTGGCCAAAGCCACCTGTCTGCATAGGATTGGACTTAAGTGATCGGTGTGTGTTTGTGTGCTAGTGATTGTGAAAAAAATGTTTCACCTCATTCACATGTGCACGTGCACACAGACACGCGCACACGCGCACACGCGCACACAGGATCCAGCTGCAGGGAGGCCCTCGCTGCCCCTCCATCCTTTCTGGGTCTCTCTCTCTCACACACACACACACACACACACTCACACACACACACACACACACACACACACACACACACACACACACACACACACACACAGCCTGCTCCACCTCTGCTGCTGCTACCAGTTAGGTCTCAGGGTCAGGGGTGAGGGGTCAGATCATGGAGGTGATTTAGTCTCCCTGGTCATGTGACACGAGGTCAGGGGCAAGACGATATAGATTAAGAGACTTCCTCTCTCTCTTCCTACTTTTCTCTCAGTTTCTCTCTGCTATATTATGACGTTACTTGATGTGTGTATCTAGCCTGGGTATGTATTGCACTGACTGAACTGAAACTCTGTGAAACTAAGGCCAAGGTCATTGTTGTGACCTTGAAAAGCAGGTCAAAGGTGAACTAGGCGCTGACTACTGAGATTCCAGCACTTACAACAATGTGCTTCTTATTTGTTGCAACTATGCACAGCCCACTCTCCCTGCAACCTGTTGCTCTCCTTCGCCTACTCTCCTCTCCTTCTGGCCCCACAAATACAGAGTCAGGAAGATTCAAGAGCGCACGTACACAGGGTGGAGGCTGGATGTGTGTATGTGGTTGTGTGCGTGTGTGTGTATGTGGTTGTGTGCGTGTGTGTGTATATTTGTGTATGTGGTTGTGTGCGTGTGTGCGCGTGTGTGTGTATATGTGTGTATGTGTGTGTGTCTGTGTGTACGTGTGTGTGTGTGTGTGTGTGTGTGTGTGTGTGTGTGTGTGTGTGTGTGTGTGTGTGTGTGTGTGTGTGTGTGTGTGTGTGTGTGTGTGTGTGTGTGTACGTGTGTGTGTGTGTGTGTGTGTGTGTGTGTGTGTGTGTGTGTGTGTGTGTGTGTGTGTGTGTGTGTGTGTGATAGTTAAGCCCCCCCCCCCTCCTTTTGCCTCGATGGTGTGTCCTCTCCCTATCCCAGGTCTCTCATAAGGACCTGTTCCTGGCCTACGGCCTTTCAGCTCCTTCCTTCCTGTCCTATTGTCAGAGCAGGCTGGGGGAATCCCTGTGCTCCGATACGGGGCTCTACAACATCCCATCTCTGATGTCCTCTCCCGTCTCCCTCACCCTTCCTCACCCCATCTCATCCCACATCAAACCTACCCCCTCTCACCCTGCCCAACTCTCAATCCACTCAGGAACAGACAACACTGGGTGAAGGACAGGGCATGCTTTCCTGCACCCGTTACGCACACACATGCACACGTGCACACGTAGACACGTACACACGTACACACACACACACACAGACACACACTACACAGTGAGGGATGCTGTGTCTTTAAGAGCAGTCGGAAAAGAAGGAGGGAGAGAGGCAGACAAATCAGGTGGTAATGAAGCCGAAAGGCTGCTCCCAGACAGCTGTGATAAATAACACTCAATACTATTAATTGGAACAGTCCCTGTTCATTTAGCTAAATCATTACTAGGGCTAAATTATACTGGGGCCCTATAGCTGGGCTAGCCTCTTCATTGCCTGACTGGGGCCCAATAGCTGGCCTAGCCGCTTCACTGCCTGACTGGGGCCCTATAGCTGGGCTAGCCTCTTCACTGCCTGACTGGGGCCCTATAGCTGGGCTAGCCTCTTCACTGCCTGACTGGGGCCCTATAGCTGGGCTAGCCTCTTCACTGCCTGACTGGGGCCCTATAGCTGGGCTAGCCCCTTCACTGCCTGACTGGGGCCCTATAGCTGGGCTAGCCTCTTCATTGCCTGACTGGGGCCCTATAGCTGGGCTAGGCCCTTCACTGCCTGACAGGGGCCCAATAGCTGGCCTAGCCTCTTCACTGCCCGACAGGGGCCCAATAGCTGGCCTAGCTCTTCACAGCCTGACTGGGGCCCGTTAGCTGGGTTAGCCTCTTCACTGCCTGACTGGGGCCCATTAGCTGGGCTAGCCTCTTCACTGCCTGACTGGGACAGGTTAGCTGGGCTAGCCTCTTCACTGCCTGACTGGGGCCCCTTTAGCTGGGTTAGCCTCTTCACTGCCTGACTGGGGCCCTTTAGCTGGGCTAGCCTCTTCACTGCCTGACTGGGGCCCATTAGCTGGGTTAGCCTCTTCACTGCCTGACTGGGGCCCGTTAGCTGGGTTAGTCTCTTCACTGCCTGACTGGGGCCCATTAGCTGGGCTAGCCTCTTCACTGCCTGACTGGGGCCCGTTAGCTGGCCTAGCCTCTTCACAGCCTGACTGGGGCCCGTTAGCTGGGTTAGCCTCTTCACTGCCTGACTGGGGCCCGTTAGCTGGGTTAGCCTCTTCACTGCCTGACTGGGGCCCATTAGCTGGGCTAGCCTCTTCACTGCCTGACTGGGGCCCGTTAGCTGTCCTAGCCTCTTCACAGCCTGACTGGGGCCCGTTAGCTGGGTTAGCCTCTTCACTGCCTGACTGGGGCCCATTAGCTGGGCTAGCCTCTTCACTGCCTGACTGGGACAGGTTAGCTGGGCTAGCCTCTTCACTGCCTGCTGATGGCTCTCTTCTCTTCAGCCTCCTCTCTAGTTCTCCCCTCTCATTTCCCCTCTCTCTGTCTCTCTCTCTCTCTCTCTCTCTCTCTTTCTGTCTCTCTTTCTGTCTCTGTCTCTCTTTCTCCCCCTTCCCTTCTCTCTCTCTCTCTCTCTTTCTCTTTCTCTTTCTCTCTCTCCCCTCACTCTCTCTCTCTCTCCCCCCCCCCCCCCTCTCTCTCTCTTTCTATTTGTGGTCCTGGCAACTGGACCTTTTTGGAACAGCATTATTTTTGTCTTACTGAGATTTCCTGTCAGGACCCAGGTCTGACATAATCTGTGCAGAAGATCTAGGTGCTGCTGTAGGCCCTCCTTGGTTGGGGATAGAAGCACCAGATCATCAGCAAACAGTAGACATTTGACTTCAGATTCAAGTCGGGTAAGGACGAATGCTGCAGACTGCTTTAGTGCCCTTGCCAATTCATTGACTGTATATGTTGAAGAGGGTGGGGATCAAGCTGCATCCCTGTCTCACCCTACGGCCCTATGGAAAGAAATGTGTGTGTTTTTTGCCAATATTAACCACACACTTGATCTCTCTCCCTCTTTCTCCTTCCCTCCCTATCGCTCTCTGTCTATCTCTCTGTCTATCTTTTACGCCTTCTCGCTCTCCCTCTCCCTCTGTCTCTCTGTGTTTCTTCCGCCCTCTCTCTCTCCCTCTCAATCCCTCTCTCCCTCCCTCTCTTCTTCCCAGCAGCTGTTCAGTAGTGTGTAAAGCAGCAATACAGCACTAATAGTGAGACAATTATTTTGCTCAGGGTTTAATGTGTGTTGTTATTACACATCACAGCTGCTTAGGGGCGCCCTGGTTAATCTGCTGCTGAGTACATGTACAGCCGAGGTCCACAGCTATCTCCACACAAAACTGATTGGTCCACAACTATCTCCACACAAAAATGATTGGTCCACAACTATCTCCACACAACACTGATTGGTCCACAACTATCTCCACACAACACTGATTGGTCCACAACTATCTCCACACAAAACTGATTGGTCCACAACTATCTCCACACAAAACTGATTGGTCCACAACTATCTCCACACAAAACTGATTGGTCCACAACTATCTCCACACAACACTGATTGATTGTACCCATGTGTTATAGAACTCTACTGATGTGTTAGAACCAAACCTCTCCAATATAACCCAGTAAATATGGGATCAATACAGAAATACTGTTGGACCTCATGAAGTCAAGGAAGTTGAAAGGTTTGTCAATGTATCATAACCATCAGTTGTCCCTCTTGCCAGTACCCCTCTTGTTGCAGGACTAATTTAAGGTCCAGTAATGTGAAGTAAAAATCCCACCAACCTATGTTTATATTTCCAGCACCTCCAGCCTCAACTCCCCCCCCCCATCTTAAACTAATTTGCCAATGCCAAGTCCAGAAGGGGGGATCCCCCTCCCTCCACCCCACCTGGTCAATTAAAGGCAGAGAAAATGAAAGTGTGGCTAATAGTCCCTGCTGGGTGAGTTAAACAAGATGGGGGTTATTGTCCTTGGGCTAAATGGCCTGGAACTCAAGACGTCCCTTCCTATTTGTTCGATACGCCTGCCTTTGTCTCTCTAACTCTACCCTGCCTCGTCACAGCTGCTCCCAATGATTGGGCACTCAATTTAATCATACCTACACTGTGTTTAGTAGTATATTTTTTTCCTTGCCACATGAAATCACAAAATGATTTTGAGTAGTGTAATCAGAAACAGCCAAGCTATGTCTCAGTCTCACAGTGACTCTGTCTAACTGACTGCTCCCTGGGCAGCAACTGCATTTCCTGCTCCATGTTCATTTGGTTCAGGTTGCTTTTGTTTTACAGTTCAAAGCAACAAAAATACCTTCATGACAACTGTTATTAAAAGACTTACACCATTACAGAAAACCACATTACTTCAGATGTGGAAAATAACATGATTTCATGTTAAATTTCCCAAGTGAAATCACGTCCAACATTTTTTTTACAATTCACATTCACCTGTTAAAGCTAAAGAAGGAAATTAGATAAGGAAAGCGGAGAAAAGTCATTGAGGGTGGAGACTGCATGAGGCATCTGTGGAACATGATTGATACAGAAACATATTCTATAAACCAAATGATCACAGTCTCTGTTTCCTGTGATGAGAACGATTAACTCAGCTTAGTAGTAAAGTTATCAAGTAATTAATGCACACCACTTTCCATCCCACAGTTTAATGGGAAAACGCTAATTGATATCAGTAATGTAAATTCATTTTAACTTACGTTAGAAGTTCAGAAGGAGAAAGTGTATTGAAAATCCTTAAACCAAATAAAGAGGATTTCTGTCACCCTAATGGAGGTGTAGATTACATCTAACATTCCAGTGTTTGAACTTGTAAACAAGGCTGCATGATATTTCTCTTAATGCAACTCCGTGCAGCCAATGGCAATGTCGCTTCAGGTATAATTCCGGGAGCTGCTTGTAGATTTGACAACTGTAACGCAGTTCCACCTCTGACACCGTCAAAACAACAGCTATGCAGATGTCGACTAAAGTGAATCTGATTGAATCGGGCCCTAACTTTTTGGTTGGAGGCACTTCAATATCCTTTCTCCCCATTCCAAGTGCAGTGAATGACGCGCAACTTAGAAGGTGAGTTGAAGGTAGTGGGCATGTCTTGGGGCGACACTAAGAAAACTAGAAATAACCATAAGCAAGTGAATGATGTGTACAATGAACCATTATTACATTACAGTAATAAAGAGGAATTCATTTTAAATCAATATAACAATAATGACTTACTTTGTGTATTTCCTTCCAACAGATCTGCTCTGAAATGTAATGGGGCATCTGACCCCAACCTCCAACTCTGCAGAGGATAATAGGGGGTGGGGGGGGGGGCACAGCACAGGAACAGGAACAGGAAACCACAGCCCTAACTTCCTGTCCTGTCCTGTACCTCAGTGTGCCAGCAGGGATCAGAGCTACATACAGGTTAATAGGCCTCATGTAACCCATGACCGTGGGAACCGTTCAGCTCAGTTTGGGGAAGAGAAAGATGGAAATAAGAGGATGAAAAGGGAGAGAGAAGGTCAAAGGCCAACCTCCATTCTGGATGTGAGCTCTCTCCCTGTTTTAACATCATTTATCTGGTGAAATAGGATCAATTACATTAGAAAATGTTTAAAGTTCTTGAAAAGCTAACATTTATATATTCATAGGATAATATATTTAATCTTTTTTTTAAATTAACTGCATTTGACACTAATATAATTTGAGTACCCATTGTAAATGGGTTATAAATGTGTTATAGCTATTTTATAGGAAGGGTATATTAGAAATAACAAAGGCAGACAATAGACCTCATCTTATTAACTTAATGTGTAAATACACAGAGAGGAGAGAGAAAGGTCAGTGGCACACTGTGGTTCCTCTGGTTGCTGGAGTGAGTGTGTATGTGTGTGTGTGTGTCATGCCTTTTATATACAATGTCTGCCCATAAAAACACACTCGTTCACACAGTACCACAGAGCATCGCTCCCTCTCGCTGAGTGTTTGCCTGCCAGGTCACCCGTGATAAAAGTCACTATTCGACATGCATCCATGTCTGAGGGCGTCGGGAGACGGCATGGATAGCGGCCCCTAGAGGTAACAGTTTCACTAGGGTGTTGTGGACACGGATGGAGAACGTGTAAGCATCTGACTCTGATTCCAAGGTTGTAAGTTTAAGTCCAGTGATACAAAGTTGTTTTTGAGATTTTTGCTAAAAGCCTTTCACAAACCTTAACCCTTAACCACTCAGAGTTAATGCCTAACCTTAACCATTCGGAGTTAATGCCTAACCTTAACCTCAAACACTTTGAAATTTGATGTGTGAGGAACATGGATCAACGTCGAATTCTGACATGAGAATGTGAGAGCTAGTTGGGATTAGCTGTGTATGAGTGTGTTTCTTCATGACTGAGAGTGCATGCCTGTGTGTGTGTGTGTGTGTGTGTTGTGTGTGTGTGTGTGTGTGTGTGTGTGTGTGTGTGTGTGTGTGTGTGTGTGTGTGTGTGTGTGTGTGTGTGTGTGTGTGTGTGTGTGTGTGTGTGTGTGTGCGTGCGTGCGTGCGTGCGTGTCTGTGTGGGTTGATTCTTCTGTGTGTGTGTGTGTGTGTGTGTGTGTGTGTGTGTGTGTGTGTGTGTGTGTGTGTGTGTGTGCGCATGCGTGTGCATGTGCGTGTGCCTGCATGTGTATGTGCGTTTGCGGGTGTTTTGCAAAAAAAAATCCCTCAGTAGTGTGTTTTAATGTCTCAATCTGGGGAGATTAAGAGCCTAATCAAACCTGTCTGCCCTGATGGGAGAATATTGAAAGATAGATATGGTACTTTACACAGTTGATTAACCAGCGGAAGGTGTGGGTGTGTGCATGCGTACGTGCCTGTGTGTGCGCCTGTGTGTGCGCCTGTGTGTGTGTGTGTGTGTGTGTGTGTGTGTGTGTGTGTGTGTGTGTGTGTGTGTGTGTGTGTGTGTGTGTGTGTGTGTGTGTGTGTGTGTGTGTGTGTGTGTGTGTGTGTGACAGACAGGGTGTGAAGATATTTCACTGCACTCATTAGACTAACCAGGTTTGTCACATACTAACGACAAAGCAACGGATGTTTTCTATATCGTATGTGTGTATTTGTTCCTTCATGACTGAGTGTTTGCCTGTGTGTCTGTATGTGTGTGTGTGGGTTGGTTGGTACTTATGTGTGTGTGTGTGTGTGTGTGTGTGTGTGTGTGTGTGTGTGTGTGTGTGTGTGTGTGTGTGTGTGTGTGTGTGTGTGTGTGTGTGTGTGTGTGTGTGTGTGTGTGTGTGTGTGTGTGTGTGTGTGTGTGTGTACATGCCTCTCGAGGGTGAAACCCTACTGTAACTCTGTCGTGGCCCAGTGCCATGGTCAGGGTGACCTAGAGAGAACACAAAGAAGAAGCTGTAGTGTATGAATGCCTATCGCTGGCACAGAGCCAGGCGGCAGGTCAAATCAACACATCAATTTCAATATGGCAGCCAAGGCGTCTCAATGCAGCCATGAAGTAACAACTCACAGCAAGCACCTCGCGGGACATTTTCAGATCTAAGTTACCTCTGCTGTGTCTCGTGAAAAAATTCATATGCGATATAGATACCATCTAATTGATGAATTGATAGATAAGTGATGTTTTGACAGTAACACATTCAAGTTAACAGTCACACAGTCTCTTCTGGGTCTTGCCAACCTATCAGCTTTAGTCGAGAGGTCCCAGTGGTGTCACTGCAAAGACACTAGTGTGTCAGACGACTTAATCTCCTCCCCCTGCAAACACAGAGGGGCTAAAGAGACGATACACACTTTATGAGGCGAGATCAGGAAGCATATGGAGGCAGGAAAAGCAGGGGAAAATGTGTAGGTGTGTGAACCATGGTGGGGGGGCAAGCGTGAAAGTTGCGTGTATGTGTGTCTGTCTGTGTGGATGGGGGTGATAAGAGAGAGTGTGTGGATGGGGGTGGCAAAGAAAGGGGGACTGTGTCAGAGAGGGAGAGAGAGTAAGAACCCGTGTGTTAGAGAGAGATGGAGGGGGGGCAGCAGCCTCTATCCAGTCTGGTGGAACTTCTCTCCTCTCAGCGTATTTGGTTGTGCTCCCATTCTTCATTAACTTCATTAACAGATGAGCCGCGGCGATTAGCCATGCTTCCCGCTGATTCAGCGCTCACACCCCCACCTCTCCCTCTCCCTCTCCCCTCCATCACTCCCTCTCTCCCACACTACTCCTCCACTCCTGTACCGCTGGGGGGCTGTAAGAACACTTCTCCAGCTGACACCCATCACAGAGAAGATGCAGAACCATTACCAGCTCACTGAGGAACACACACACACACACACACACACACACACACACACACACACACACACACACACACACACACACACACACACACACACACACACACACACACACACACACACACACACAGCTCACTGAGGAACACACACACAGCTCACTGAGGAACACACACACAGCTCACTGAGGAACACACACACACACAGCTCACTGAGGAACACACACACACACACACACATAGCTCACTGAGGAACACACACACACACGCACACAGCTCACTGAGGAACACACACACACACACACACACACACACACACACACACACACACACACACACACACACACACACACACAGCTCACTGAGGTACACACACACACACACACACACACACACACACACACACACAGAGTGGGTATTCCTCTCTCTACTAGCTCTTCAGTAAGCTAAACATCTTTACTGCTCTCTGTGCCATCCGAACTAAGCCCTGTGCTTCTACAGTGGGCAGTGCCAAGGGGGCACTAAGCCTGGGGTGTAATGTACCATTAGCTACGCCTGTGTCTTTAGCCAACAGACACAATAAAAACAGACTTTTCATACAGTAGAGATGAAAATGCTATTGTTTCTCTTTCGGCCCGTTTCTCCCATGTTTTTGGCCTGAATGTAGACATGCAGAGCTGTCAGCCCTGACAAGGGAACCTTCCTGACACGGGAACCTTCCTGACACGGGAACCTTCCTGACACGGGAACCTTCCTGACACAGGAACCTGCCTGACACGGGAACCTTCCTGACAAGGGAACCTTCCTGACACGGGAACCTTCCTGACACGGGAACCTTCCTGACAAGGTAACCTTCCTGACACGGGAACCTGCCTGACACGGGAACCTGCCTGACACGGGAACCTGCCTGACACGGGAACCTGCCTGACACGTGAACCTTCCTGACACGGGAACCTGCCTGACACGGGAACCTTCCTGACACGGGAACCTTCCTGACACAGGAACCTTCCTGACAAGGTAACCTTCCTGACACGGGAACCTTCCTGACACGGGAACCTGCCTGACACGGGAACCTGCCTGACACGGGAACCTGCCTGACACGGGAACCTTCCTGACACGGGAACCTTCCTGACAAGGTAACCTTCCTGACACGGGAACCTTCCTGACACGGGAACCTGCCTGACACGGGAACCTTCCTGACACGGGAACCTGCCTGACACGGGAACCTGCCTGACACGGGAACCTGCGTGACACGGGAACCTCCCCGACACGGGAACATTCTTGACAGCGTTTATCGTCTGAGAGACTTTTGATCAGTGATAAATCATGCAGCAAAGACGCTGTGGCTTGGAGTCTTTCTCCTCCTCCTCTCCCATTGGAGATCTGAGAAACAGTTGCTATGGTTTCAGCTCGCACGAAAACAACAACAATAACAACAACAAGAGGAACAATAACAAAAACAAAAAGACTTAAAAATGTGTAAGCGCACAAAGTATGAGATGGGAGAAACTTACAGGTTTGGCAGATCAACTGAGGATAAAGGGGCACATTGTGTGTGTGTGTGGGTGTGTTTGTGTGTGTGTCAGGCTTCAAAGTGGCCTGAGGTTCCCAGGATGGAGCATCTTCACCCTTTCTGACACGAGGTGTTTGTCATTAATTATTGACGCCCCCCGTCTACCACCCCGCCCACTCCCCCGTCCCTAAAAGGGAAAATCATCTTTCAACCTGTGTTTTCCTGCCACTGCATCATGTGTGAGGCAGAGGCGCAGAGAGGCAGGAGGCGAGCGGCCTGCTGATTGAAGCTTTATACAGGCTCCTGTCTTGTTACTCTCTCACACACACGTCACACACACATCACACGTCACACACACATCACACATCACACACACATCACATATGTACACGACAACATCACATTGCTGACTCCAAACGCCCGGCATATGCAGATCTGACACACACCGCTCCGACAAATTAATTTTACCTCTCACTCCTCTCTCAGCGTCTCTCTCCATCTCCTTCTCTCTCCCTCACTCCCTCTCTCCATCACTCTTCACACTGAAGACGAGACGAGCCAAGACATCTGGCTGTGTGTCAAAATAATATCATTTAATTTGTTACATGATTAAATGGCTGCTCTGCACAGGGATACTGGGATGCATCCACTTTAAAAAAAAATAGACGTTCTCCACCTCTCTTTCTTTCCCTTTGCCCCCCCTCCATCTCCCTCCATCTCCCTCCATCTCCCTCTCCCCCTCTCTCTCTCTCCCTCTCCCTCCCCCTCTCTCTCTCTCCATCTCCCTCTCCCTCTCTCTCTCTCTCCCTCTCCCCCTCTCTCTCTCTCCCTCTCCCTCCCCCTCTCTCTCTCTCCATCTCCCTCTCCCTCTCTCTCTCTCTCTCCCCCTCTCTCTCTCTCCCTCTCTCTCTCTCTCTCCATCTCCCCCCTCTCCCTCTCTCTTTCTCTCCCTCCATCTCCCTCTCTCTCTCTCCCTCCATCTCCCCCTCTCTCTCTCTCTCTCTCTCCCTCCATCTCCCTCTCTCTCTCTCCCTCCATCTCCCCCTCTCTCTCTCTCTCTCTCTCTCTCTCCCTCCATCTCCCTCTCTCTCTCCCTCCATCTCCCCCTCTCTCTCTGTCTCCCTCCATCTCTCCCACTCTCTCTCTCCCTCCATCTCTCCCGCTCTCTCTCTCTCCCTCCATCTCCCCCTCTCTCTCTGTCTCCCTCTCTATCTCCATCTCCCTCTCTCTCCCTCTCTATCTCCATCTCCCTCTCTCTCCCTCTCCCTCTCTCTCTCCATCTCTCTCCCTCTCTATCTCCCCCTCTATCTCCCCCTCTCCCTCCATCTCCCCCTCTCCCTCTATCTCCCTCTCTCTCTCTCCCTCCATCTCCCCCTCTCTCTCTGTCTCCCTCTCTCCCTCTCCCCCCTCTCTATCTCCATCTCCCTCTCTCTCCCTCTCCCTTTCTCTCTCTCCATCTCTCTCCCTCTCTATCTCCCCCTCTATCTCCCCCCCTCTCTCTCCCTCTCTCTCTCACTCTTCCTCCATCTCCCCCTCTATCTCCCTCTCCCTCTCTCTCTCCCTCCATCTTCCCCTCTCTCTCTCTCTCTCTCTCCCTCCATCTCCCTCTCTCTCTCTCCCTCCATCTCCCCCTCTCTCTCTCTCTCTCTCTCTCCCTCCATCTCCCTCTCTCTCTCCCTCCATCTCCCCCTCTCTCTCTGTCTCCCTCCATCTCTCCCGCTCTCTCTCTCTCCCTCCATCTCTCCCGCTCTCTCTCTCTCCCTCCATCTCCCCCTCTCTCTCTGTCTCCCTCTCTATCTCCATCTCCCTCTCTCTCCCTCTCTCTCCAACTCTATCTCCATCTCCATCTCTCGCCCTCTCCCTCTCTCTCTCCATCTCTCTCCCTCTCTATCTCCCCCTCTATCTCCCCCTCTCCCTCTCCCTCTCCCTCCATCTCCCCCTCTCCCTCTATCTCCCTCTCTCTCTCTCCCTCCATCTCCCCCTCTCTCTCTGTCTCCCTCTCTCCCTCTCCCCCCTCTCTATCTCCATCTCCCTCTCTCTCCCTCTCCCTTTCTCTCTCTCCATCTCTCTCCCTCTCTATCTCCCCCTCTATCTCCCCCTCTCTCTCCCTCTCTCTCTCACTCTCCCTCCATCTCCCCCTCTATCTCCCTCTCCCTCTCTCTCTCCCTCCATCTTCCCCTTTCTCTCTATCTCCCTCTCTCTCCCCCCCTCCCCCCCCCCTCCCTCTCTCTCTCTCTCTCTCTCTCTCACTCTCTACTTCTCTCTCCTTCTCTTCTAGACCATCTACGCATTGGCTCTTGTGTTGCTTTTGTGTTGTTAGACATGTTGGCATTTAAACCGTAGTTATAACAGTCAAAAAGGAAATACAGGGTTCCATCAGCAAAACATTCACATTTTCTTACATTTACAATAAGAACACACAAACGCATAGACAGTTATTCAACACCATACAACTCACACATAAAATCACACACACACACACACACACACACACACACACACACACACACACACACACACACACACACACACACAACACACACACACACACACACACACACACACACACACACACACACACACACACACACACACAGAGACTTATCCCTGATAAGAGCAGCCTCAGTCTGAGAATCAGGGGCCAGTTCCCCATCGACTGCTGCCTGTCTGTCCCTCACATGAGTAAGAGCTATGGCTAAAAGCTGGCGCATAATTTGTACTTTTAATGGCAGAGCCTTCCATTCCTGTGACATGGCCTAATCAATAACAGGCCTGTCTCAGGCAGCCCGCCACTCCGCCGGCGTTTTATTAATTTTCAACAGGCTCACTAACTAGGCGACTTCTAGCGAAAGGCATTTCACACAAGATAATAGGCACCCTGGATTGATAGGTTCATTCCTAACATGCTCTAACCCCCATCCCTCTCTCTATACCTCCCATTCTCCATCTCGCTTTATCTTTCTTTCTGTCTCTGTCTCCCTTTTTATCTTTCTATCCTTGTATTGCCTCTCTCCCCTTTTCTCTCTCTTTCTTTCTCTCTCTGTCTCACTCTCTCTTTCTCTTCAGTCAGAGAGTGATTTAAGGAGGAGTTGTGGGACGTTGTGTCTCTTTCGTTTGGGCGTTAGCGACTGGAGCAATAGATCAATAAAGAAGGGGAGAGGGGGAGTGAGGAAGGGATGGAAGGAGGGAGGGTTGGAGAGAGAGATGGAGAGAGGGAGACCCTGACCAGACAATAGCAAATGATGACCTGAGAGGGTCAACACATCAGTATCTCTGTCACCCAGGTGGGCCAGACACACGAACACTGCATGGTGAACACAGAATATAGAAATACATGCAGAGACAGAAAGTCAGACAGCCACACACACAATGACACACACTCAGACAAAGATACAGACACACACATACACTCAGGCAGACACACAAACAGATAGAGAGGCACACACACGCATACTGAATACATTATCCAACCAGACGGCCCGATCCATCACACAGGCAGCCCTCAGCAATCAATTCACCACTGAGCGCGCCCAGAGTGACATCACACAACGACAGTATAGACACATGAAGCCATACCATGGCAACAACAACTAGTTACCGAATTTCCAAAAATAGATGTTTTAAATATGCTTCTAAATATGAATGTTTGATTATTTACTCATCTAATTTGATAATTTACAATGGACCTCTTGATCATTAAATGTACTACTTTCCTCATCAGATAGGCTCAGTAAGGATTTGGGCTGGATAGCGATCAGACACACAAGGCGTTAAAACTTGACCCTTATAAGAAATATGCTACGATGTACACTCAGTAGCCAGTTTATTAGATACACCATCCTGTTTCACGAAAACGGTTCTCTCTTCCAGACAGTAAGTCACGTGGCCGTGGCTTGTTATATAAAGCAGGCAGACGGGCATCAAGGCATTCAGTTACTGTTTGATTGAACGTTAGAATTGGCAAAACAAGTGATCTAAGCGACTTTGAGTGTGGTATGATCGTCAGTGCCATGCACGTTGGTTCCAGTATCTCAGAAACGTCCAGCCTCCGGGGCTTTTCACGCACGACAGTGTCTAGGGTTTACAGAGAATGGTGCGATAAACAGAAAACGTCCAGTCAGTGGCAGTCCTGTGTGCAAAAACAGCTTGTTGATGAGAAATCAAAGGAGAATGGCAAGAATCGTGCAAGCTAACATGCGGGCCACAAACAGGCAAATAATGGCGCAGTACAACAGTGGTGTCGGTCCTTGTCACGGATGGGCTACTGCAGCAGACGACCACACCGGGTTCTGCTCCTATCAGCTAAAAACAAGAAGCAGCTCCAGTGGGCACGTGATCACCAACACTGGACAATTGAGGAGTAGAAGAACATCACCTGGTCCAACGAATCCCAGTTCCTGTTGGGTCATGCTGATGGCAGAGTCAGGATTTGGCATAAGCAGCATGAGTCCATGGCCCCATTCTGCCTGTTGTCAGTACATGCTGGTGGCGGTGGTGTAAGGATGTGGGGAATGTTTTCTTGGCACACGTTAGGTCCCTTGATACCAATTGAGCAATGTTTGAATGCCACACCTTATAGAATCCATGCCCCGAAGAATTCAGGCTGTTCCAGAGGCAAAGGGGTGTCCGACACAGTACTAGAAGGGTGTACCTAATAAACTGTGTATGTTGTACTTTTATGGTGCTTTCAGGACATTCCATAGTTTTGGAAGCAGGGTTCTTCCATTGGATGAGCTCTTGATGACAACATTACCTAATTAATAGCAGAATCATCCTGTTCATCCAATCAGATTTAGGCAAACAGACAGGCACATGTTCACTCAAAATGATTTATGTTGGTGTGGAAACCATTTCGTTTTGTTTTTATTTGGTGGAACTGGATGCCGTGTTACTGATTAAGAACAGGTTAATGATATAAACTCACTATGAACCTCTAGCTTTCCATTTTGCATCTTGAGGTACGTCTGTCAGTTCAGGAGGTGAAAGACAAACAGAAAGAAGAGATTTGAAAACAGAAACAAGCCAAGATGTTGTGTTGCTGTGAAACGTTCTGTGTGTGGTTGTCCGAATGTTCCCTCCTAGCTTCCTGCTGCTAACTGCTCCACTCACTTATCTCTGATCATCATCATGACCATTGCCTAATATGTATAATAAACACAAAAAGGACTGTGTGTGTGTCCAATTCTACACTCTCCTATACAGTACAATACATGTGGCTCTGGTCAAAAGTAGTGGGGAACTAAGTTTGTGCAGTACAGAGGCAGGAGGGTGTCATTTGGTACTTGACCAAGAACCTTGCATGTGGATGTTGTCCTGTCCTCCTGTGACTAATGATCACATGAGGGTGGAAAGTTCTGGCATCATCATGTTCTGTTTGTTTTGTTCCCTTGTTTTTCTGCTGGAGGGGAGGGGGGGTTCACGAACAAGAAACCAAACATGTAGTCCCTGACACGGAGAGGCTTGAGTCATATGTCTGATAGGAGGATAGGGTCAGGGACGAGAAGAGGACAGAGGGGGAGGGATGGAGAGAGTAAGGGAGGATAGAGGGATAGATAAGGAGAGGAAAGGACAACATAAGTGATACATGTTTACCAGTGGGACAGAACTTGAAGGAATGCATCTGGGTTGATGTATTCGCATAGCTTCATATAATCCCTTCTACAGTTTACTTTCATGTTTCCTTTATGACCAAAGACCACACAGAGATGTTGTTCCTGTGATCAGTCGAGATCAACCTAACAATCTGTGTGTGTGTGTGTGTGTGTGTGTGTGTGTGTGTGTGTGTGTGTGTGTGTGTGTGTGTGTGTGTGTGTGTGTGTGTGTGTGTGTGTGTGTGTGTGTGTGTGTGTGTGTGTGAGTGTGTGTGTGTTAGAGAGAAGGAGAGAGAAAGAGGGGATATTGTGTGTGTGTGTGTGTGTGTGTGTGTGTGTGTGTGTGTGTGTGTGTGTGTGTGTGTGTGTGTGTGTGTGTGTGTGTGTGTGTGTGTGTGTGTGTGTGTGTGTGTGTGTGTGTGTGTGTGTGTGTGTGTGTTAGAGAGAAGGAGAAGGAGAGAGAAAGAGGGGATATGTGTGTGTGTGTGTGTGTGTGTGTGTGTGTGTGTGTGTGTGTGTGTGTGTGTGTGTGTGTGTGTGTGTGTGTGTGTGTGTGTGTGTGGTGACATGGTGGGCGGTGCTCTGGGGCTGGGGCTGAGGTGTCTAAGCAGGCCTGTTAGACTGGAACCCGTAGCCGTCAATCAAACAGGGGGGCCATGCAGATACTACCTGTCAACGGCCCACAGGAAAATGGATGCCTGAGAAAGCCATAACTATGATAAATTTACTCCTCTGATTCTACCAGTAGCCCCCACTCCTCACAGAGAGAGAGAGAGAGAGAGAGACAGAGAGAGAGAGAGCGCATCACACATATACAGTACACGCACAGCGACACACACACACAAACACACAGAGTCAGACACACACAGACACATCACGCACAACCACCTCCCCCCACACAGTGCCCCCCTTCCTTGCTCCTCCCTCCAGCCGTCTGTATGTGACTAATGTATGCGGTAAAGCTGCTCGCTACCACGCCGCTCACCAGCGCGCCACCACCCTGATCGGCTCATCCATCTCCACGTCTTCGCCCCACACCGCATTCAAATACATTTGTCACCGTACGTTTATGAAATATTGATGGCGGGACAGAGAGGGAAGGCAAGGGGTTGGAGAAGAGGAGTAGGAAGGGAAGAGGTAGAGGTGTGTTAGCAGGGGAGGAGAAAGGAGGGAGAGAAGAGAAGAACAAAACAAGCTATAGAAAGGGTGGAGGGAGGGCAGATAGAGAGATAAAGACGTAAGGTCCTGGGGATCTGTAAAGATACGGGGGGAGGGCAGATAGAGAGATAAAGTCGTAAGGTCCTGGGGATCTGTAAAGATACGGGGGGAGGGCAGATAGAGAGATAAAGTCGTAAGGTCCTGGGGATCTGTAAAGATACGGGGGGAGGGCAGATAGAGAGATAAAGTCGTAAGGTCCTGGGGATCTGTAAAGATACGGGGGGAGGGCAGATAGAGAGATAAAGTCGTAAGGTCCTGGGGATCTGTAAAGATACGGGGGGAGGGCAGATAGAGAGATAAAGTCGTAAGGTCCTTGGGATCTGTAAAGATACGGGGGGAGGGCAGATAGAGAGATAAAGTTGTAAGGTCCTGGGGATCTGTAAAGATACGGGGGGAGGGCAGATAGAGAGATAAAGTCGTAAGGTCCTGGGGATCTGTAAAGATACGGGGGGAGGGCAGATAGAGAGATAAAGTCGTAAGGTCCTGGGGATCTGTAAAGATACGGGGGGAGGGCAGATAGAGAGATAAAGTCGTAAGGTCCTGGGGATCTGTAAAGATACGGGGGGAGGGCAGATACAGAGATAAAGTCGTAAGGTCCTGGGGATCTGTAAAGATACGGGGGTGGGTGTTGGGGGGGGACATGAAATGTATCTTATAGCACTACATACATCAACCATTTGACAACCGCTCAAAAACACCAAATGGAAATGCAGGCCTTTTCAAACCACTGACTCCTGATTTGAAAAAGGGAAGTGTCTTGTTAAAAGAGAATCACACTAATTTCAAAAAGACAGGACAGGAAAAGGACAAATCCCGTACTGCTTTACTTTGGAATACCCAATGTTCCAATTATCAATTTCTCAATATTACATGTCAATCTAGGTAGAGATATCCCTATTCTATTTCTGTCCTTCAAACTCCCAAGTTT
Organism: Salmo salar; assembly: GCF_965601325.2. Taxonomy (NCBI): domain Eukaryota; kingdom Metazoa; phylum Chordata; class Actinopteri; order Salmoniformes; family Salmonidae; genus Salmo; species Salmo salar. The sequence continues at coordinate 19,767,281 of NC_138303.1, read as the reverse complement.
GGATTCCGGAAAGCAACCATCGGTCTTGGCTTGGATTAAAAAGAAATGTTTTACTCATTTCCAATTGGGGTGTAAGCAACAGAATCCATCTCAACAGTCTAGTATTTGTATCAGTAGTAGTCAGTAGAACGGAGCATGGCTTATCTTGGAGAAACATGTTTAGGTCAACAACAGAACATATCTCTTTGAGAGAACAACTCTGTCACAACAACATGGGCTCTGGGTGTGTACCTATTAAAGTCACCATAATAGAACTGGTCAGGCCCAAGACACTGACTTCTATAGCAGGCACAGTAACAGGAAGACAAGATAGAGTGGAAGTATGGGATGCACAGAACAACCAGAGTACGGCAGTACGTACGTGAGTGTGTGTGTGTGTGTGTGTGTGTGTGTGTGTGTGTGTGTGTGTGTGTGTGTGTGTGTGTGTGTGTGTGTGTGTGTGTGTGTGTGTGTGTGTGTGTGTGTGTGTGTGCGTGCGTGCGTGCGTGCGTGTGTAACCCCATGTGTTCTCTCATCAGCTCCAGTCTGTTTGTTGCTGTTCATTCCTCCCACTCCTTTCAATTACTACTGACCCCCAAACAGCCCAGAGAATGCTTAAAACTATTAAAAGTCCTAACATGGCTATAATTTGGTTGTTTAGTTATTTTCCCCTCATATATCAGAATCTAAAGTATTACTTCAGATTTGTCTCAGATTAAAACCACAAGTGCACTCCCAAGATGTTGCTGATGCTTGGAGAGAGGGTGTGCAGGTGTGTGACTGTGTGACTGAGTGTGTGTGTGTGTGTGTGTGTGTGTGTGTGTGTGTGTGTGTGTGTGTGTGTGTGTGTGTGTGTGTGTGTGTGTGTGTGTGTGTGTGTGTGTGTACAGTATGTGTGTACGTGGGGGGGGGGGGGGTGCATGCGTGCGTGCATGTGTGCGTGTGTGGAGGAGCAGCAGCTAATTGTTGTAATAATTACCATGACTACAGGAATAGAGAGATTAGACTACCAGAGAGAGAGAGAGAAGATGCCAGTGAACTGACAGTCATTAACCTCCTCTTTATCTCCCATCTTCTTCTCTTTCTCATTCTCTCTCCTTTCTCTCTCCTCCAATTCTCCCCTCTCCCCTTTCTCTTACTCTATATACCCCTTTCCCTCGCTCTCTCATCCATCTTTTCCTCTCTCCCTCTTATCCCAGAGTGCCAATCTCTGTTCCATTGTTCCCCTCTAGTCTCCTGATGGCTACTAGCTAATTAAAGACATTCTCAACATGTTTCTAACACGCTCTTATCACTCCTCTCATACAAAGCCTTTCCACAGCCCAGGACTCCCATCACTACCATATACCGCAGGCCCAGTTCTAAGAAGCTATGTGCAATAATTAACACATTAAACACTATCATAAAGGTACAATAAGGGCTTGGTTATCATAATAAGGGCAGGATTATTAAACTCCTGACGGCTGTCATATTTCCCCAGGTAAACCTGTTTAGGTTTATCCCTGCTAAGGGGAAACTGAGGGGATGGTGGTGCTGCTGGGTCATGGTCAGGTGATCAGGGGACTGTCCGGGAGTTATAGGAGGAAGAGCAGGGAGAAATAAGGGCAATGAGATAGGAGATGGTGACTCACAGAGAGAAGACTGTCTTAACACACACAACACACACCCTCGTATTGCACACACACACCCACACCCACACACACCCACACACACACACACACACACAAATGGACAAACACACTCAAGCACGCACGTACACAAAAGCATACACGCTCACACACTTGTATGCCAAGCATTTAAAATATACTCAGCACAATGTACTACTGCAATTTACCAAAACATACAAAAGCAGTGGCCATGCCAAATCATCCACTTAGCTTAACTGATCAATGACTTACAGCAAATCATAGCAGGAGACAGAGAGAGTGGGACAAGAGAGAGGAGGGAGAGTAAGGGAGAGAGAGAGGAAGGAGAGTAAGGGAGAGATAGAGAAAGAGAGGCGGAAGAGAGTGGGGGAGAAAAAGAAAGGGGGAGCAAGAGAGAGAGGTCTGAGAGCTTACTTGGGCACAATTAGAGAACAAGAAAACAGTTACCATAATGAGAAATTAACTAAACACACACACACACACACACACACACACACACACACACACACACACACACACACACACACACACACACACACACACACACACACACACAACACACACACACACACACGCTAGCACTACTGAGGATATAGCGCCCTCTACTGCCAGACTCTGACAGGTCAGCTGCATTATGGACACATTCATGACATCCTAAATCCTTTGAGCTGAAGTGTTCTGTTTGCATTGACCTCTCCAGAGCCGCTGTGTTGAGGTCCAGAGCCGATGTGTTGAGGTCCAGAGCCGCTGTGTTGAGGTCCAGAGCCGCTGTGTTGAGGTCCAGAGCCGCTGTGTTGAGGTCCAGAGCCGCTGTGTTGAGGTCCAGAGCCGCTGTGGTGATGTCCAGAGACGCTGTGTTGAGGTCCAGAGACGCTGTGTTGAGGTCCAGAGCCGCTGTGTTGAGGTCCAGAGCCGCTGTGTTGAGGTCCAGAGCCGCTGTGGTGATGTCCAGAGACGCTGTGTTGAGGTCCAGAGACGCTGTGTTGAGGTCCAGAGCCGCTGTGTTCAGGTCCAGAGCCGCTGTGTTCAGGTCCAGAGCAGCTGTGTTGAGGTCCAGAGCAGCTGTGTTCAGGTCCAGAGCGGCTGTGTTCAGGTCCAGAGCCGCTGTGTTAGAGGTCCAGAGCAGCTGTGTTGAGCGGATGAGTTGGAGATCTGGCATTGAGACATGAAGACTGTCGGAGGATGTAGTGAGTGGATGAGTTGGAGATCTGGCATGAATAAAGTGATAGTGAGGATAGATGTATCCAGGCTGTGTGACGATAATAATAATAGTAATAATACATTTTATTTGCGACTTTCAAAATGAACTTACAGAATAAAGAATCAGATTTAATATAAGCACGACAATACTAAAAGCAAAGTGCATTACAACAAAGACGCATGGTACCCCAAAAATTCCATGCTCAATAATACAGGGGTAAGAAATAACACAACAACAAGGTCATCAAGGCAGTTCAAATTGAGAGGCTACTTCAACAACCTCTGCATCCCCTGCATCACAGGTAGATACAAGGAAAAAAGACCAAGGTTTAAAACACTATAGGCTGAATGCTAGTCTGAAAAGGTGGGTTTTGAGATCGGTCTTGAAGGTTTGGATGGAGTCAGATTCGCAGAGATCAAGGAGGAGAGAGTTCCAGGGAGTGGGGGGGGGGGGGGGGGGGCATAGCTGAAGGCACGATCCCCCACAGAGCGTCGTCTGGTGAGGGGGGAGACTGAGGAGACTGGCTGTCATATGCTGGCTAACTGACGTGGTGGGGGGTGTGATCTGGGGGAGGGGGGTGAGAGTTGTGATACTGGCATGGGTAGCAGGTTGGTCGGGTGGCAGAGAGAGGGTGTGTGTGTGTGTGTGTGTGTGTGTGTGTGTGTGTGTGTGTGTGTGTGTGTGTGTGTGTGTGTGTGTGTGTGTGTGTGTGTGTGTGTGTGTGTGTGTGTGTGTGTGTCGCATTTGACAAACATGAGAAAATAACAATGTAGCTCTGTCAGCGGGTCCTGTCCCTGGTTGACGAGGTGAGATTTTCTCAGATGAACGGCGAACACGAGACGAACGAGGAAATGAACGCCTCACACACACCCTGACACCTCAAAGTGTAATATCTTGTATTTGACACTCTAGCGGATAATGGCGCCACTGAGGGGTTAGGAGAAAACCAAGCATGTAAACACAAAAAGACCAACAGTGAAACTAAGGCTGTTACCCCCCTCTTTCACACACACGCAAACAGACACAATATATAAAGGCCCTGTCTGCATTTGGATGACAGATGAGGTCTGTTTCACACCTCCACTTCATCTTGCCTCCTTCCTCCACACCCTTCCCCCCCCCCCCCCCCCCCCCCCCTGCCCCGCACACACACCCCTCTCGCCCCATCCATCTCTCCTCACCCAAATGGTCACACCATCGCCTCATCATCACTAACAGAGGTGTGAGGGGAAGCAGCAATATGGCCAGGAAGACACACACACACACACACACACACACACACAATATGGCCAGGAAGACACATACACACACACACACACACACACACACACACACACACACAACACACACACACACACACACACACACACACACACACACACACACACACAATATGGCCAGGAACACACATACACACATAAAATATTTTGCCAGGAAGACACACACACACACACACAAAATATGGCCAGGAAGACACACACACACACACACACACACACACACACACACACACACACACACACACAATAAGGTCAGGAAGACACTAGTGCCCCCTTCTTTCTGTCTCCTTCTCCCTTTCACCATTCCTCTCTCTATCTCACCATCCATCCCTCCTCTCTCTATCTCACCATCCATCCCTCCTCTCTCTATCTCACCATCCATCCCTCCTCTCTCTATCTCACCATCCATCCCTCCTCTCTCTATCTCACAATACATCCCTCCTCTCTCTATCTCACCATCCATCCCTCCTCTCTCTATCTCACCATCCATCCCTCCTCTCTCTCTCTCACCATCCATCCCTCCTCTCTCTATCTCACCATCCATCCCTCCTCTCTCTATCTCACCATCCATCCCTCCTCTCTCTATCTCACCATCCATCCCTCCTCTCTCTATCTCACCATCCATCCCTCCTCTCTATCTCATCATCCATCCCTCCTCTCTCTCTCACCATCCATCCCTCCTCTCTCTATCTCACCATCCATCCCTCCTCTCTCTATCTCACCATCCATCCCTCCTCTCTCTCTCTCACCATCCATCCCTCCTCTCTCTCTCACCATCCATCCCTCCTCTCTCTCTCACCATCCATCCCTCCACTCTCTCTCACCATCCATCCCTCCTCTCTCTATCTCACAATACATCCCTCCTCTCTCTCACCATCCATCCCTCCTCTCTCTATCTCACAATACATCCCTCCTCTCTCTATCTCACCATCCATCCCTCCTCTCTCACCATCATCCCTCCTCTCTCTATCTCACCATCCATCCCTCCTCTCTATCTCACCATCATCCCTCCTCTACAGTGTTGGGTAGGTTACTTTCTAAATGTAGTGCGTTACAGTTACTAGTTACCCATCCACAATTGTAATCAGTAACGTAATCTGAATATGCTGCATTTGTCATAGGCCTATTGTTTTAACTTTTTTTGGCGACACTTTTATATCTTGATAATATGCAGCTGTTTAAAGGGCAAATCCACAGATGAAACAACAACGAAATGTCACCCCACCTCTGTTTTGGTAAACAGCTGAGGGATGGGCCTGGAGAAATGTTCCCACTCTCAGATTAATAGACAGAGCTATGGATGCAAGGACTGACCATCCATGATATCACAATTATAGTTTTAACCATGTTGTGAGGCTTTACAGTGTTTGTTTATATTTACAATGTTTACAAACATTGGAGTAAAACAAGCTTCTCTTTTGGGTTCCCATGGAGTGTGACAGTTGAACTAAGCTCATGAGGCATTTATAAGTTATATTCTTCAGTAATTGTGAACAGCCATCCACAACAACCACAATCCATAAGGAGCAAATAGCTAAATGAGAGAGCAGCAGTGTGATTCACGTCAATGCTCTATGTAGATATAAATAATAACTGATATCCGTATCGCCGTAGACTACACCACTGCTGTCATCCTTACCTCCAAGCATTTATTCAAGTTGGATAGTCTTTGGATGCCGACAGCAGTCGCACCATTGGAAGACTGTAGCCTACAAAAGCCTATTACTGCTCTTTCCCGCGATCCATCAAACCCATTTGGTTTGTGATCTTAGTGTCTCTGACTTGTGGTCAGACTTGCTCAGGTGGAACAAACTTAAATTCTGAATTTAAAAGTAATCCTAGAAATAATCATATAGTATTTCAAAAGTATCTGTAATCTGATTACAATATTTTTGCTGGTAACGTAACGGATTACAGTTACCGTTTTTTGTAGTCCCTTACATGTAACAGATTACATGTAATCTGTTCCTCCCCAACCCTGCTCCTCTCTCTATCTCACCATCCATCCCTCCTCTCTCTATCTCACCATCCATCCCTCCTCTCTCTATCTCACCATCCATCCCTCCTCTCTATCTCATCATCCATCCCTCCTCTCTCTATCTCACCATCCATCCCTCCTCTCTCTATCTCACCATCCCTGTCAACAGTTGGTATACTCTTTGCTGAACGTGTCTCTCTTAAATATGTCTCTGTATCTGAAAATGACAGCGGGAACAAAAGAACAGCGTCCGTATCTCACTCTCATGAAGGGAACAATGAGAACAATGAGGACCTAGATCCAGTGGTGGACAAAGTACCCAATTGTTACACTTTAGTAAAAGTAAAGATACCTTAATATAAAATGACTCAAGTAAAAGTGAAAGTCACGCAGTAAAATACTACTTGAGTAAAAATCTAAAAGTATTTGGTTTTAAATATACTTAAGTATCAATAGTAAATGTAATTGCTAAAATACACTTAAGTATCAAAAGTAAAAGTATAAATCATTTCAAATACCTTACATGAAGCAAACCAGACGGCACCATTTTCTTGTTTTTTTGGGGCTAACTCCAACAGTCAGACATCATTTACAAGCGAAGCATGTGTGTTTACTGAGTCCACCAGTTCAGAAGCAGTAGGGATAAACAGAGATGTTCTCTTGATAAGTGTGTGAATTGGACCATTTTAATGTCCTGCAAAGCATTCAAAATGTAACGAGTACTTTCGGGTGTCAGGGAAAATGTATGGAGTAAAAAGTACCTTATTTTCTGTGAGGCTTTACAGTGTTTGTTTATATTTACAATGTTTACAAACATTGGAGTAAAACAAGCTTCTCTTTTGGGTTCCCATGGAGTGTGACAGTTGAACTAAGCTCATGAGGCATTTATAAGTTATATTCTTCAGTAATTGTGAACAGCCATCCACAACAACCACAATCCATAAGGAGCAAATGTTTTTTTGGGGCTAACTCCAACAGTCAGACATCATTTACAAGCGAAGCATGTGTGTTTACTGAGTCCACCAGTTCAGAAGCAGTAGGGATAAACAGAGATGTTCTCTTGATAAGTGTGTGAATTGGACCATTTTAATGTCCTGCAAAGCATTCAAAATGTAACGAGTACTTTCGGGTGTCAGGGAAAATGTATGGAGTAAAAAGTACCTTATTTTCTGTGAGGCTTTACAGTGTTTGTTTATATTTACAATGTTTACAAACATTGGAGTAAAACAAGCTTCTCTTTTGGGTTCCCATGGAGTGTGACAGTTGAACTAAGCTCATGAGGCATTTATAAGTTATATTCTTCAGTAATTGTGAACAGCCATCCACAACAACCACAATCCATAAGGAGCAAATAGCTAAATGAGAGAGCAGCAGTGTGATTCACGTCAATGCTCTATGTAGATATAAATAATAACTGATATCCGTATCGCCGTAGACTACACCACTGCTGTCATCCTTACCTCCAAGCATTTATTCTCTTGATAAGTGTGTGAATTGGACCATTTTAATGTCCTGCAAAGCATTCAAAATGTAACGAGTACTTTCGGGTGTCAGGGAAAATGTATGGAGTAAAAAGTACCTTATTTTCTTTAGGAATGTAGAGAAGTAAAAGTTGTCAAAAATATCAGTAGTAAATTGAAGTACAGATACCCAAAAAACCTACTTCAGTAGTATTTTATTTTACCCCATTTTACCACATTCCCTAGATTGTAGTAGAATGGACTTAATGGAATCTGAACCAGGTATCCTAAAACCTTGTCCACATGAGTGTACTGTTTTCTCTCTTCCATGATTCAGTTAAACTCAGGTGTCATGTGTTGTTCAATTATCAACACACCTAACCTGCCATGAGGACTCCAGAATGAATGTGAGTTTATCCAAAACACACACATGCACACACAGTCCCCTCTCATCTCCCCAGTCCCCACCACACACAGCCTACCCTCCGCTCCCCAGTCCCCACCACACACAGTCCCCTCTCATCTCCCCAGTCCCCACCACACACATCCTCATCTCCCCAGTCCCCACCACACACAGCCTACCCTCAGCTCCTCAGTCCCCACCACACACTGTCTACCCTCATCTCCCCAGTCCCCACCACACACAGCCTACCCTCCGCTCCCCAGTCCCCACCACACACAGCCTACCCTCATCTCCCCAGTCCCCACCACACACAGCCTCATCTCCCCAGTCCCCACCACACACAGCCTCATCTCCCCAGTCCCCACCACACACAGCCTCATCTCCCCAGTCCCCACCACACACAGCCTACCCTCATCTCCCCAGTCCCCACCACACACAGTCCCCCCTCATCTCCCCAGTCCCCCACCACACACAGTCCCCCCTCATCTCCCCAGTCCCCACCACACACAGTCTACCCTCAGCTCCTCAGTCCCCACCGCACACAGCCTACCCTCCGCTCCCCAGTCCCCACCACACATAGCCTACCCTCCGCTCCCCAGTCCCCACCACACACAGTCCCCTCTCATCTCCCCAGTCCCCACCACACACAGCCTACCCTCAGCTCCTCAGTCCCCACCTCACACAGTCTACCCTCATCTCCCCTGTCCCCACCACACACAGCCTACCCTCATCTCCCCAGTCCCCACCACACACAGCCTACCCTCATCTCCCCAGTCCCCACCACACACAGCCTACCCTCCGCTCCCCAGTCCCCACCACACACAGCCTACCCTCACCTCCCCAGTCCCCACCACACACAGCCTACCCTCATCTCCCCAGTCCCCACCACACACAGCCTACCCTCCGCTCCCCAGTCCCCACCACACACAGCCTACCCTCATCTCCCCAGTCCCCACCACACACAGCCTACCCTCATCTCCCCAGTCCCCACCACACACAGTCCCCCCTCATCTCCCCAGTCCCCACCACACACAGTCCCCCCTCATCTCCCCAGTCCCCACCACACACACCCTCATCTCCCCAGTCCCCACCACACACAGTCCCCCCTCATCTCCCCAGTCCCCACCACACACATCCTCATCTCCCCAGTCCCCACCACACACAGTCCCCCCTCATCTCCCCAGTCCCCACCACACACAGTCCCCCCTCATCTCCTCAGTCCCCACCACACACAGCCTACCCTCCACTCCTCAGTCCCCACCACACACAGCCTACCCTCCACTCCCCAGTCCCCACCACACACAGCCTACCCTCCGCTCCCCAGTCCCCACCACACACAGCCTACCCTCCACTCCTCAGTCCCCACCACACACAGCCTACCCTCCACTCCCCAGTCCCCACCACACACAGTCTACCCTCCGCTCCTCAGTCCCCACCACACACTGCCTACCCTCCACTCCCCAGTCCCCACCACACACAGTCTACCCTCCGCTCCTCAGTCCCCACCACACACAGCCTACCCTCCACTCCCCAGTCCCCACCACACACAGCCTACCCTCAGCTCCTCAGTCCCCACCACACACAGCCTACCCTCAGCTCCCCAGTCCCCACCACACACAGCCTCATCTCCCCAGTCCCCACCACACACAGCCTACCCTCCGCTCCCCAGTTCCCACCACACACAGCCTACCCTCAGCTCCTCAGTCCCCACCACACACAGCCTACCCTCAGCTCCCCAGTCCCCACCACACACAGGCAGAAGGTGTAGTGTAAGAGTATATAAGTTCACCTCTGTTGACAGGATGTGTGTTGCCCCTCGCTCCTTACTGCTAGAGCCAACCAACCAACGGGCGGGCCATAGATTTGTGTCTCTGTTAGCATCCAGCCCTCTTTCCTTTTCCAGCTCAGCAGCTGAGAAAGTGCCAATCCCACAGTTTAAAGGCCCCACTGGCCCCGCCAGCATGATAGATAGTTTAAAAATGAGGACGTGTGTTTAAAAAAGGAGGAGAGGAGAGGGGGAATAGGGGGGAGAAAAAAGCCACACAGCAGCAGCTGTCAGACAAGAGAGAGACCAAGCTAGCATGACCAGACTCCAAACAGAGAGAGAGAAGGGGAGAGAGATGAGAGGGGGGAGAGAGGAGAGAGAGAGATGGAGATATAGGGAGACACTACTTACTGTGAATGGTGCAGGATAGTTGCTTGGCTTTGGAACATTATCAGCTCAATTAATTAACTTGACAAAAGAAGGTTATTTTCTTGGTATTTTATTTCTTTAACAGAAAGTTCAAACATGGTTACATTTAATTTAAATTGTGTTAATGTTCTAGGACCACTCTCCAACTGGTTTGAGATCGGGAATGTTGTCAAATATTTCAGAGAACATTAAGAAACAACATTTCAAATCTAAAATTTGAACCCCTTCGTAGCCTCAGAGTAGCTAGATCATTTTTCTTATATCTCTGGATTACAACCAAATTATGATAAATGTACTATATTACATATTGGAACTTTTACATTACCGTGTAGTAGAAAAATCACCCTTATTAATTCTTTAGTCATATCCTAGTTTACCAATTTGCTTATGGCCCTGCCTACAAAAAAAATACAAAAAAACATTCCATTTTATTTGGAATGGCAAGCCAGACAAAATTAAATGGGCCTATTTTTATTATGAATATGAACCCAAAATGGTTCTCTAGCAGATTATTAAGTATGTCTCACCCCGTGTTCAAGAATGGCCTTTTTCCCTTTATTACGATTACTAATAGATAAAATATATATATAGAGTTATTTTGTAAATGGTAACATAATTGGGACTGGTGGAGTTATGTCACATATAGAGTTAACAAAAATATATGTAAATGTCTGCTCGATGCGAAATTACAACCAACTAATTCCAGGATCAGGGACATCACTAGACATTCAGAACATCCGAGGCTCAGCCCTGAAAACCTGGGGCTCCGGGGAGGGGGGTTTGATCCCTGCGCGACCAAAATGAAGCGCCCGCACGCTAGCATTGAACATTTTGCAGAAACATAACGCTGTGTTGCATATCTTACTTCTTTCTTCCATGCGCTGTACTCTCCTGACGCCAAGTGATTAACCTCGTAAGGATCTCTACAGATCGGTGTCCCACCCTTGGGACGGTTGAACTAATGTGAGCTAATGTGAATTGCATGACGTTGTAAGTAACAATAAGATTTCCCCGGACATAGACATATCTGATAATGGCAGAAAGCTTAAATTCTTGTTAATCTAACTGCACTGTCCAATTTACAGTAGCTATTACAGTGAAATAATACTATGCTATTGTTTGAGGAGAGTGCACAGTTATGAACTTGAAAAGTTATTAATAAACCAATTAGGCACATTTGGGCAGTCTTGCTACAAAAATTTTAACCGAAATGCAATGGGTCATTGGATCAGTCTAAAGCATTGCACATACACTGCTACCATCTAGTGGCCAACATCTAAAGTGCACCTGGGCTGGAATAATACATTATGGCCTTTCTCTTGCATTTCAAAGATGATGGTCCAAAAAAACGGTTGTTTTTTCTTCGTATTATCATTTACAGATCTAATGTGTTATATTCTCCTACATTCCTTTCACATTTCCACAAACTTCAAAGTGTTTCCTTTCAAATGGTATCAAGAATATGCATATCCTTGCTTCAGGTCCTAAGCTACAGGCAGCTAGATTTGGGTATGTCATTTTAGGCGAAAATTTTAAAAAGGGGCAGATCCTTAAGAGGAAATGTTAATATTCATTCAATGGATTGTGGTCAGTATATGGTGTCATTAATATTTTTTTTCTAAATCTATTAGCAACTACAAATTACAAGTGCATACCTAACTATATGTTGAAAAAGTATTTATCATTTTGTTGCAATGTTTTCATAAACCATGTCCAATATTTGATTGGCAATAAAAAAAAAAGCCTAATGTTGATGTTGGTCACATTACTGCTAGTTAATGTGAGCTAGCCATTCTGCGCGCACTGCACAGTTCCAAAATAATCCAAAATGGTGGCAACCGAAACCACTAATTCATTCTTGGCATGAAAATAAATTCTAGTTACGTGCAATATAGCAGGATTGGGCTTTTTGGCCGCCATCCTTTCGATTATGTTGGAACTGCATAAACTCATATTAGCAGTAGGCTTGTATTATAACTGTAGAGTGGGGGGAGGGGGACGCACAACTTTTGCAGATAATATGTACAAACGCAGGCATCAAACACGGTTGAAAATCATGATTTTAAAATATTTCTGGTAATAAATCACAGATTCCAAAGTCAATTAGCTACAGGACAAATACACCCCCTCCAACACCCCTGTAGTAACAACACATGTACTGTACCAGCATACAATCCATTCTCCAACTAAATATTCACAATGTTACACACATGTAGATACTGTACCAGCCTACAATCCATTCTCCAACTAAATATTCACAATGTTTGCGATATATATTACACAGGTCAAGGATGTTAGTCCATCCACAAAGATTAGAAATTAAACAAAATGAAACTGTAGGTACAAACCTGTCTAACTTCACTCTTTCCCAAGCGTGTTAGTATGTATATCTTTGTCAATTGTCATGATGCATTCTATATTGGGTCATTGGGCTCCTAAGCCAGGTATCTTAATGCACTGAAAGATCTCTCACAGCTGCTAACTGGGATGGTCAGTGCGGTCTGTATGATTGCCTTCAGTGATGGGAACATTTCAGGGTCTAACAATTTATTCACACAGGACATGTCAGAAGTGGCATCTTTCTTTTCTGACAGGTAATGTTTAGCAAGGACTACTTCCTCTGGCTTGGGAGGAATATGCCATGTTTGTCATGTGTAGGCCTCCACTCTCTCTATGTTCTCTCTCTGTCCTGTCTGCTCCACTCTCTCTATGTTGTCCTGTGTTCTCGCTCTGTCCTGTCTGCTCCCCTCTCTCTATGTTCTCCTGTGTTCTCTCTCTGTCCAGTCTGCTCCCCTCTCTCTATGTTCTCCTGTGTTCTCGCTCTGTCCTGTCTGCTCCCCTCTCTCTATGTTTTCCTGTGTTCTCTCTCTGTCCTGTCTGCTCCCCTCTCTCTATGTTTTCCTGTGTTCTCTCTCTGTCCTGTCTGCTCCCCTCTCTCTATGTTCTCCTGTGTTCTCTCTCTGTCCTGTCTGCTCCCCTCTCTCTATGTTTTCCTGTGTTCTCTCTCTGTCCTGTCTGCCCCCCTCTCTCTATGTTCTCCTGTGTTCTCGCTCTGTCCTGTCTGCTCCCCTCTCTCTATGTTCTCCTGTGTTCTCTCTCTGTCCTGTCTGCTCCCCTCTCTCTATGTTTTCCTGTGTTCTCTCTCTCTCTGTCCTGTCTGCTCCCCTCTCTCTATGTTCTCCTGTGTTCTCTCTCTGTCCTGTCTGCTCCCCTCTCTCTATGTTTTCCTGTGTTCTCGCTCTGTCCTGTCTGCTCCCCTCTCTCTATGTGTTCCTGTGTTCTTACTCTGTTTCTCTCTCTTTCTTGCTGTCTGAAGTTCTGCTTTCCTGGATCTCCTATATTATTACAGAGACGGCATAGTATCAGTGCCGTAGCCATATGGAGTATTCTGAACAGATACACACAGAAGCAATAAACACACACAGACACACACACACACACACACACACACACACACACACACACACACACACACACACACACACACACACACACACACACACACACACACACACACACACACACACACACACACACACACACACATATCCCCTCTTTCTCTCTCCTTCTCTCTAACACACACACACTCACACACACACACACACACACACACACACACACACACACACACACACACACACACACACACACACACACACACACACACAACAGCCAAATAATGTTTACCTGGAATGAGATGAAGGTAAAGTCTGGGATAATTTCTGATATTAGCAGTTCACTCAATCTTAAATCTGTTTAACATTCAACTGTCTTACCCTTCACTGACCACAATACCTGTGTTCCCTCTCTGTCGCTTTAGCAACAAAATCGAAATGCTTGCAACCATGAGGCAAAACAGATGAGGTTGGCTTAGATTGTTAACACATTTGCACAAATTTTAGCCATATTTGCAATGACATGAAAACAGTCAAATCACCTCAAAACAAGACATGGTATCAATAACATGATGAAACATGCTGAAATAAGCCACTTATGATTCCCCACATGGCAGTGTCATTCTTGCTACAGTAGCAATCTGGCCCTCCAGAATCACAACAGGCTGAGTTATGATACATGGAAGCACATTGTTTTCATGACATTGTCAGCCAACCCAAATATGTAGCTTGATGCTAAATAATTGTATTGTAAACACACACACACACACACACACACACACACACACACACACACACACACACACACACACACACACACACACACACACACACACACACACACACACACACACACAATGTATTCACTTACTCCTGCAAATACAACAACCGTGTCGGTGTTTGCTGAACTGCATCTTCAATTCCGTATGTCCATCTTTGAAATTGGAAAAAATATTAACTCAGCTATCCAGTTTTGTTTTTTCAACAGATAGCTAGCTAATGTTAATTGAGCTGACGTTCCCAAAAGTAGCTAACATCATGTTAGCCTTAAGTTAGCTAGCTACTGTTATCTTTATTAGTAATTTTTTACATATTTGGACAGTGCTTTATTAGACAGTAATTGGTTAGTTAGTGATACTTCTTTGGTTGGTGTACAGAGCTCCAGCAGCTGGATTCAGTGTCCAGATAGCTAATCAATAACTGTACTGTCAAAACCTTGCTAAAAAATAAATCCTAGGTTGCTAATGAAGCAGCATTGCCAACTAGACTGTGTCGTCCCTCACATTAGTTAGTTAGTTAGCTTAACGTTATCTGTCAGGGCAACTTTTGAGTCAACATGTTAAAATGTAAATTACTCAAATCTGGCTTACTGTAAGGTCAATAACTCTGAATAACATCATAATGGGCTAACGGTCCTATAGTAAAAGCAAGCTAACAGTTTACCTCAGGTTCTCCTTCTCATCTTTACGCTCTCTCCCTCAGAGGATGAACAGTCGCCCGCGCTCGTCAAATTTTTTGGGGGGGGGGGTGGTTGCCATATTATGGACTTGGTATTTTACCAAATAGGGCTATCTTCTGTATACCACCCCTACCTTGTCACAACACAACTGATTGGCTCAAACACATTAAGAAGGAATGAAATTCCACAAATTAACTTTTAAGAAGGCACACCTGTTAATTGAAATGCCTTCCACGTGGCTACCTCATGAAGCTGGTTGAGAGAATCCCAAGAGTGTGTAAAGCTTTCATCAAGGCAAAGGATGGCTATTTGAAGAATCTCAAATATAAAATATATTTTGATTTGTTTTGGTTACAACATGATTTCATATGTGTTATTTGATAGTTTTGATGTCTTCACTATTATTCTACAATGTAGAAAAGATTACAAATAAAGAAAAACTCTTGAATGAGTAGGTGTTCTCAAACTTTTGACCGGGAGTGTACCTGGAGTTAACTCTGCAAATCTACACACAATACCTGTAAGGCTCGGGCGTAGTGGAGGAGGAAACAGACGCAGGAAGCAGCGAGAAGGGTTATATCTTTTAATGCTCGAAAAGCAAAACACCTGCCAACCCAACATGCAAACTTAGCGCACACAAAATGAAAGTGACCCAAACACAGGGGACAAAATACAGTGAGCGCAACATGATGCACTAGCGCAAAATACAGACAGCGCTAACCCAAGCAACACACAGAGGAAACAATCCCGCACAAAGAGCAAGCGGGCCAGCTAGCTCATATAGCCCCACTAATCAACCCAACTACGGACAGGTGCAAACAATAACAGAAAGGGGGAAAACAAAAAAGGAATCAGTGGCAGCTGATCGTCAATCGGTGACGTCAATCGGTGACGACGACCGCCGAGCGCCACTCGAGCAGGAGGGGGCGCCACCTTCGGTGGGAGTCGTGACAGTAACCCCCCCCCCCCCCCCCCCCCCGACACGTGGCTCCTGCAGCACGCCGACACCGGCCTCGAGGACGACCCGGAGGGCGAGGCGCCGGGCGATCCGGACGGAGGTGGTGGAAATCCTTCAACATGGATGGGTCCAAAATGTCCTCCGCCGGCACCCAGCACCTCTCCTCCGGACCGTACCCCTCCCAGTCCACGAGGTACTGCAGGCCCCTCACCCGGCGTCTCGAGTCCAGAATGGCCCGTATGCTGTACGCCGGGGACCCCCCGATGTCCAGAGGGGGCGGAGGGAACTCCGGCACCTCACCTTCCTGTAGGGGACCAGCTACCACCGGCCTGAGGAGAGACACATGAAACGAGGGGTTAATACGGTAATATCCTCCTCAGGACTTTGAAGGGCCCCACACACTGCGGCCCCAGCTTCCGGCAGGGCACGCGAAGGAGCAGGTTCCGGGTCGAGAGCCAGACCCTGTCCCCCGGTACAAACACGGGTGCCTCACTGTGGTGGCGGTCAGCACTCCTCTTCTGCCGTCCACTGGCCTCCTTCAGGGATTCCTGGACGGCTCTCCAGGCGCTGTACCCAGTCCTCCACCGCAGGAGCCTCGGTCTGGCTCTGGTGCCATGGTGCCAGGACCGGCTGGTAACCCAAAACACACTGAAAGGGTGACAGGTTAGTAGAGGAGTGACGAAGTGAGTTCTGGGCTAACTCCGCCCAAGGAATGTACCTCGCCCACTCCCCTGGCCGGTCCTGGCAATACGACCTCAGAAACCTGCCCACCTCCTGGTTTACCTTCTCCGCCTGCCCATTACTCTCGGGGTGATAACCGGATGTCAAACTGACCGACACCCCCAGCCGCTCCATAAACGCTTTCCAGACCCTGGATGTGAACTGGGAACCTCGATCAGAGACAATGTCCTCCGGCACCCCGTAGTGCTGGAAGACGTGGGTAAATAGGGCCTCCGCAGTCTGCAGGGCCGTAGGGAGACCGGGCAACGGGAGGAGACGGCAGGACTTTGAAAACCGATCCATAACCACCAGGATCGTAGTGCTCCCCTGAGACGGGGGAAGATCTGTCAGGAAGTCTACAGACAGGTGCGACCATGGCCGTTGTGGAACGGGGAGGGGCTGTAACTTCCCTCTCGGGAGATGCCTAGGAGCCTTACTCTGGGAGCACACCGAACAGGAAGAGACATAGAACGTCACGTCCCTAGCCAAGGTGGGCCACCAGTACTTCCCCTGAGACTCCGCACTGTCCTCGCCACACCAGGATGACCCGAAGAGGGTAGAGTGTGCGCCCACCGAATCAATTGATCACGGACACCGAGCGGCACGTACATGCAACCCACGGGACACTGTGAAGGTGCAGGTTCCAATACTAACACCCGCTCGATGTCCGCGTCCACCTCCCATACCACCGGTGCCACCAGCCTAGACGCTGGAATGATGGGAGTCGGATCGATGGGCCGGTCCTCAGTGTCATAAAGACGGGACAGCGTGTCGGCCCTCGTGTTCAGGGAGCCTGGTCTATAGGAAATCGTGAACCTTAACCGGGCGAAGAACATGGCCCACCTTGCCTGATGTCGCCTGGTCGCCCTCTTTTTACAAAAAGCGATCGCCAAATCGGCGTATTCAGGGGGAATGTGCACGGTGGACACCTGGTCTGGACTCTCCACCGACGTGGCACCTATGGAAACTCCTAGACACCTCCCTGAACACTCCTCGGACCACCCCTGGAGAACCCCCTGTTTCCACGAAATCCGGGGATTGTGATCAGCCAGCCAGGGGACCCCCAGCACCACCGGAAATGCAGGTGAATCGATAAGAAAGAAACTAATCCGTTCCGTATGATTCCCCTGCGTTACCATGTCCAGTGGAACCGTAGACTCCCTGACCAGCCCTGACCCTAATTGCCGGCTATCTAGGGAGTGCACAGGGAAGGGGGAATCTATTGGCACTCGCGGAATGCCCAGCTTAATGGCGAGTCCGCGATCCATAAAGTTCACAGCTGCGTCTGAATCGACTAGCGCCCTAAGCTGGGAAGAGGGAGAAAAATCAGAAAACAAAATTAATAAGAACACGTGACCAACTGGGGTTTCTGGGTGAGTTTGGTGCTGACTCACCTGGGGTGACCGAGAAGTGTTCTGCCTACCCTCTCGACTCCCAGACTGACTCCTCAAGCACCGGTCGGCCATGTGTCCTCTCCAACCATAGCTGGGGCAGGAGGAGCCACCTCCTCTGGTGCCCCTCGGCACGCCCCCCCCCCCCCCCCCCCCAACTCCATAGGAGCAGGGGCGGGGGTGCACGGAGGTGGAACAGCCAAGACCCTTTCCGAACGCGCGGGGGCAGCCAGCAGATTGTCCAGTCAGATCGACATGTCGATGAGCTCATCCAGAGAAAGAGCGGTGTCCCGACAGGCTAGCTCCCTGCGGACGTCCGCCCGGAGACTACACCGGTAATGGTCTATCAGGGCCTTGTCGTTCCACCCCGCCCCAGCAGCCAAGGTCCTGAACTCCAGCGCAAAGTCCTGTGCGCTCCTCGTCTCCTGCCTGAGGTGGAACAGCCGCTCACCCGCCGCTCTACCCCCCAGAGGGTGGTCGAACACGGCCCGAAAACGGCCGGTGAACTCTGGATAGTGGTCCCTCGCCGAGTCCAGACCATTCCAGACCGCATTGGCCCACTCCAGAGCTCAGCCCGTCAGGCAGGAAACGAGGGCACTCACGCTCTCCTCTCCCGAGGGAGCAGGTATGACGGTGGCCAGGTACAGCTCGAGCTGGAGCAGAAATCCCTGGCACCCAGCCGCCGCTCCATCATACTCCCTCGGGACTGCCAGATGAAGCGCGCTGGAGCCAGACGCAGTGTGAGGCGGAGGTGGCTGCGTTGGAGGAGCCGGAGGTGGAGAGAGGAGACCACTCCTCTCCCAACGATCCATCCTCTCCATCATCTGGTCCATCATGGATCCAATTCGGTGGAGGACGGACGTATGATGGAGTACGCGTTCCTCCTTCGAGGGAAGGGGGTTAGCAGCTGCTCCTGCTGATTCCATTGGTGGTGCGGGATTCTGTAAGGCTCAGGCGTAGTGGAGGAGGAAACAGACGCTGGAAGCAGTGAGAAGGGTTATAGCTTTTAATGCTCAAAAAGCAAAACACCTGCCAACCCAACATGCAAACTTAGCGCACACAAAATGAAAGTGCCCCAAACACAGGGGACAAAATACAGTGAGCGGAACATGATGCACTAGCGCAAAATACAGACAGCGCTTACCCAAGCAACACACAGAGGAAACAATCCCGCACAAAGAGCAGGTGGGCCAGCTAGCTGATAAAGCCCCGCTAATCAACCCAACTACAGACAGGTGCAAACAATAACAGAAAGGGGGAAAACAAAAAAAGGAATCAGTGGCAGCTAGTAGGCCGGTGACGACGACCGCCGAGCGCCACCCAAGCAGGAGGGGGCGCCACCTTCGGTGGGAGTCGTGACAATACCCCATAATGACAAAGCGAAAACAAATGTATTACAAATAAAAACAGAAATACCTTATTTACATAAGTATTCAGACCATTTGCTATGAGACTCAAAATGGAGCTCAGGTGCATCCTGTTTCCATTGATCATCCTTGAGATGTTTCTATAACTTCATTGGAGTCCATCTGTGGTAAATTCAATTGATTGGAGATAATTTGGAAAGGCACACACCTGTCTATATAAGGTCCCACAGTTGAAAGTGCATGCCAGTGCAAAAACCAAACCATGAGGTTGAAGGAATTGTCCGTAGAGCTCCGAGACAAAATTGTGTCAAAGCACAGATCAGGGGAAGGGTACCAAAACATTTCTGCAGCATTGAAGGTCCCCAAGAATACAGTGGCCTCCATCATTCTTAAATGGAAGAAGTTTGGAACCACTAAGACTCTTTCTAGAGCTGGCGGCCCTGTCAAACTGAGCATTTGAGGGAGAAGTGCCTTGGTTAGGGTGGTGACGAAGAACCTGATGGTCACTCTGACAGAGCTCCAGAGTTCCTCTGTGGAGATGGGAGAACTTTCCAGAAGGACAACCATCTCTGCAGCACTGCACCAATCAGACCTTTATAGTAGAGTGGCCAGACGGAAGCCACTCCTCAGTAAAAGACACATGACAGCCTGCTTGGAGTTTGCCAAAAGGCACCTAAAGGACTCTCAGACCATGACAAATGAGATTCTCTGGTCTGATGAAACCAAGATTGAATTCTTCGGACTGAATGCCAAGCGTCACATCTGGAGGAAACCTGGCACCATCCCTACGTGAAGCATGGTGGTGGCAGCATCATGCTGTGGGGATGTTTTTCAGCAGCAGAGACTGGGAGACTAATCAGGATGGAGTGAAAGATTAATGGAGCAAAGTACAGAGAGATCCTTGTTGAAAACCGGCTTCAGAGCACTCAGAACCTCAGGCTGGGGTGAAGGTGCACCTTCCAACGGGACAATGAAGCACACAGCACCCTAAGCACACAGCCAAGACAACGCAGGAGGGGCTTCGGGACAAGTATCTGAATGTCCTTCCACCCTAACCAAGTCCCAGCCAGAGCCTGGAAAATAGCTGTGCAGTGAAGCTCCCCATCCAACCTGACAGAGTTTGACAGGATCTGCAGAGAAAAATGAGAGAAACTCTCCAAATACAGGTGTCATGACTCGCCTGTGAAGGTCCAAAGATCAGGTTACAATGGATCAACGTCTACCAGATCCCTCTCAACCGCAGAGGGGAGGAGGGATTGATGTGGGGGTTTTGTGACACCACAAGCCCGGTCGTAATTTGTATGCAGCAGAAGAATCGTTTTGGTCTTTAGTAGTGATGATTGGAATGTCTCTTCGTTACAGAGACATTTTGCCGCCCAAAAACTCTAACATTCAAAAGTGAACACTGGGACAATATTTCTAACACCCAAATGTGGGGAATGATGAGAGATGGTCTATGGAAAACTAATGTTGATTTTGTGATGTCATTAAAAATGGTATAAAAATACTATAACAAAAATATTGTAACTTGAAGAGTATACACACTGTTTATGTCAGGTTTTCATCCTTTACGTTGTGTAGAAAATATCAAAGAGGATGAGAATATTTTTGTTAAGATAGAAATTTGATTGTAGTTTTCTAACAAGATCATAGTTTTGATGATACTTTGCCCAGTAAGTAGCCACGCCCGATGGAGCTCAGAGAGCATGTCAGCATGACGGAAACGCCCCCTTTTTACCAGAGTGTATAAAGGATGAGTTGAGAATTAACATATCAGAACAGAAGGACTCAAGCTTCAGCTTGGGTCTCCATTGGTTCCGACCCTGAAAATCAACATGAGGTGAAGACGACAAAGTAGCCTCTAACAGTCAATGTTATGGCTGAGTAGCTGTTCTAAGTATTGTATCTAAGAAAGTGAATTTAAGTAGAACCATCCTGTTACTCTGTTCAAACCATTGTCGACTACACTGCTCTCATCACCCCACTGGGGATCATCGACACGGCTGATTAGCTGTCTTCAGAGGACCACTCTTCCATAATGGGTGAAAGTAAACACCATCCTGTTTGTTCTGCATAAGACTACAGGACAAAGCATTGAAGCCATGGCCAACTACGAAGAAGGTCATTGTGACCTCTTGTGGACAATCAGAACCGTACGCTTAATTCGGGAGAAGGCCCAACGGAACCAATTTCACGAAGGCCTGTGTCCAATAGAGATACACAACAAAGGAAGACATTCAAACACGTAAATACATTTATTATTTATTTACCCCAAATGGGCGGCGGTTCAGGGCAAAGAATTATGATTACTGTGAGCATAGTTCCAAGTTTATAAGTTTGTCTCTTTCTCCCTTTTCCCCTCTCTACTCCTCCCTCTTTTGATAAACAAGCAGTCATGTTGTCGTTAGTTCACTAGGAACCTGATTCCATCGTATTAAGTTTCAAATCAATAACCTATAACATGTGTGTGTGTGTGTGTGTGTGTGTCCTGTGTTATCATTTAGTTAATTAGTAAATAAAGAATTAAATCAATTTGTGTGGTACGGAATGATCAGTAAACTGGGGTTTGTGCAGATGCAAGGAGTATGCGACATTCAGAATTGTGAGACTGATATGAGGTAATTATTAATAAATGACTGTCATCCATATACATGTTATACATCATCTAGAGTTCAATTATGGAGATGGTAACTCATTAAACAACTTCTTCCGTGGTGCCCCAAAATCCTAATGAGTTAATTGTTACATGATTCATTTAATAGAGTAACAATAAAGCATAGTTAGTTGATTCGATACATAACAGTCATCAGATTAATGAAAGTCACGTCACAACACAGGTGTGCCAAGCTTGTAGCATCATACCCAAGAAGACTTGAGGCTGTAATCACTGCCAAAGGTGCTTCAACAAAGTACTGAGTAAAGCATCTGAATACTTATGTAAATGTGATATTTATTTTTTGTTCTTTTTTTACAAAAAAGTTTTAAGCTGATCTACCCACTACAAAAATAAAAAAATAAAGAACATTCCTCTGTGGAAATTTCAATACTTCAGCATACCGGTTCCTACAGTTTCCTCATGGTTCTATTTAAAGTCATGTTCTCAAACTGTTCCGAAAACTTTAAGAAAACCTTTCATAAAAACCACAAGGAAACTTTAGCAATGTTTAGAGGACATTCTAAGAATGTTATTTAAAACATACATTCGGTTCTCAGAACATTAAGAAAACTTTCCATAAAAACCATAAGAAAACTATAGTAAAGTTAGAGAACATTGTATAAAAATGTATATATTCCATTCTCAGCATCAACAAAACTCTCTCTATCCTGTCTCTTGTTAAGTGTGTTCAGGTGTGTTGGCTGCGCCCACAAAGTGATCTTAATGAGTGCTTGTTTCCTTTGAAATGGGGTCTGCTTGAATAGGATAAAATGAACAGCTTTGTAAGCGTAAAAAACATAGCATGTTAGCTCAATCCTAGTGGCACAGTGGATTAATTCCATGGATAGAAGATTATAGGTTCTAACCTCAATGATAGAAAATGCATGTGTTTGTATGATTAATGTCTATCTGTGCTTCGAGTGCAAAAAAGTTTACCCACAAATAAAGAAGCAGTGTTCTTAAAAGTCTTATTGAAAGATTCAGTGAAAGATTTATGGAAAACTCAAAATAACCTATAATTTCCATTCTCAGAGCGTTAATAAAACTTCTTAGGAAAACTTTTAAGGAACCAGAGTAAAACCTTCACAGAACATCCATGTAACCTAAAAATAAACATTCCCAGGACAGGTGAAATGTTTACTGCCATTCTAAGAACGTAAAAAATGTAAAATACGAAGAAAAAAATAATGTTTTACCGGTGAAGAAACGTATGGCTTCATTCCCAGAACCAATGGGAAACGAAAAACGTAAGTTCCCACAACTTCCCTAGGAACCAAATGTGCTAGCTGGAGAGTTCCTGGATAAAGAACAAAGTGGGGGGAAAACAAAAAGGACTAAGAGAGCACATAAAGCAGAATGAATAAATTAATGAATCTAATGAGAGAGATGGAAAACAGTGGGATTCTCTCTCTTTCCTTTGCCACACCAATGGAAATCAATTGGCCAGTAATTATAATAGTTGACCTCGTCCTGCATCATTCCATCCCATAGCCGTCCGTTAACCCTCTGTTGCCACCGTAAACAGGTGTATGTGTGTGTGAGCACGCTCAAGTGACTATGTGTGTGAGTGTGTATGTCTGATCAGTGGGGTAATAGGCAGCTCTCCCTGCCTGGCATGTCACTGCAGCCGCAGGAGTATTAATCTTCCTGGAGTCCAACGGGAGGCCCCCAGGGGCCACACACACAGGTAGTGACGTGTGGAATGGTGATGTGTTTAGGATCTGTTTAATAACTGTTGAAGAGAGGCCCTTAGGAGAGACAGACACACAGCACATCTCCATGACGGCAAATGGACGCAAACTCACTCGGGCCCGAATTACAGCCTGATTGACTGCACTTGACTGAGAATGAGAGGAAAGTGAGGAAGGGGAACACAGAAAGCTGAGAAAGTGAAAGAAGGGGGGGGGGGGGTCCTTGTGTTCAGACACTCATGTCAACAGGAGAGAACATATCAGTGTCAATGCTCTGGTGTGAATCTCTCACACTCTCATTCACCCTCTTTTCCTTTCTCCATCTCTGTCTCTATGGGCCTGTCTGCTCTGTCTCTGACTGGCTCTCTCTCTGACAGGTTATATCTATGACAGGCTCTGTCTCTGACAGGTTATATCTATGACAGGCTCTGTCTCTGACAGCTTCTGTCTCTGACAGGTTATGTCTCTGACAGGTTAAATCTCTGACAGGCTTTGTCTCTGACAGGTTATATCTCTGACAGGCTCTGTCTCTGACAGGCTCTGTCTCTGACAGGCTCCGTCTCTGACAGGTTATGTCTCTGACAGGTTACGTCTCTGACAGGCTCTGTCTCTGACAGGTTATGTCTCTGACAGGCTCTCTCTCTGACAGGTTATATCTCTGACAGGTTATGTCTCTGACAGGCTCTCTCTATGACAGGTTATATCTCCGACAGGCTCTGTCTCTGAAAGGTTATATCTCTGACAGGATCTGTCTCTGACAGGTTATATCTCTGACAGGCTCTCTCTCTGAAAGGTTATATCTCTGACAGGTTATATCTCTGACAGATTATATCTCTGACAGGCTCTGTCTCTGACAGGTTATATCTCTGACAGGGTCTGTCTCTGACAGGTTATATCTCTGACTTGCTCTGTCTCTTACATGTTATATCTCTGACAGGTTATATCTCTGACAGGCTCTGTCTCTGACAGGTTATATCTCTGACAGGCTCTGTCTCTGACAGGTTATATCTCTGACAGGTTATATCTCTGACAGTCTCCGACAGGTTATATCACTGACAGGCTCTGTCTCTGACAGGTTATATCTCTGACAGTCTCTGACAGGTTATATCTCTGACAGGATCTTTCTCTGACAGGTTATATCTTTGACAGGCTCTCTCTCTGACAGGTTATATCTCTGACAGGTTATGTCTGACTGGTTATATCTCTGACAGGTTATATCTCTGACAGGTTATATCTCTGACAGGTTATATCTCTGACAGGCTCTGTCTCTGACAGGTTATATCTCTGACATGCTCTGTCTCTGACAGGTTATATTTCTGACAGTCTCTGACAGGTTATATTTCTGACAGTCTCTGACAGGTTATATCTCTGACAGTCTCTGACAGGTTATATCTCTGACAGGCTCTGTCTCTGACAGGTGATATCTCTAACAGGTTACATCTCTGACAGGCTCTGTCTCTGACAGGTTATATCTGTGACAGGCTTGGTCTCTGACAGGTTATATCTCTGACAGGTTATATCTCTGACAGTCTCTGACAGGTTATATCTCTGACAGGCTCTGTCTCTGGCAGGTTATATCTCTAACAGGCTCTGTCTCTGACAGGTTATATCTCTGACAGGTTATATCTCTGACAGGTTATATCTCTAACAGGTTATATCTCTGACAGGCTCTGTCTCTGACAGGTTATATCTCTGACAGTCTCTGACAGGTTATATCTCTGACAGGATCTTTCTCTGACAGGTTATATCTTTGACAGGCTCTCTCTCTGACAGGTTATATCTCTGACAGGTTATGTCTCTGACTGGTTATATCTCTGACAGGTTATATCTCTGACAGGTTATATCTTTGACAGGCTCTCTCTCTGACAGGTTATATCTCTGACAGGTTATGTCTCTGACTGGTTATATCTCTGACAGGTTATATCTCTGACAGGCTCTGTCTCTGACAGGTTATATTTACATTTACATTTTAGGCATTTTGCAGACGCTCTTATCCAGAGCGACTTACAGTAGTGAATGCATATTACATTTAATTTGTTATTTTTTAATTTGTTATTTGTTATTTTTTTAATATATTTATTTTTTATTTTATACTGGCCCACCGTGGGAATTTAATCTCTGACAGTCTCTGACAGGTTATATCTCTGACAGGTTATATCTCTGACAGTTTATACCTCTGACAGGTTATATCTCTGACAGGCTCTTTCTCTGACAGATTATATCTCTTACAGTCTCTGACAGGTTATATGTCTGACAGTCTCTGACAGGTTGTATCTCTGACAGGCTCTGTCTCTGACAGGCTCTCTCTCTGACAGGTTATATCTCTGACAGGTTATATTGCTGACAGGCTCTGTCTCTGACAGGTTATATATCTGACAGGTTCTTTCTCTGACAGGTTATATCTCTGACAGGCTCTGTCTCTGACAGGTTATATCTCTGACAGGCTCTGTCTCTGACTGGTTATATCTCTGACTGGTTATATCTCTAACAGGCTCTGTCTCTGACAGGTTATATCTCTGACAGGTTATATCTCTGACAGGTTATTTCTCTGACAGGCTCTCTCTGATAGGTTATATCTCTGACAGGTTATATCTCTGACATTCTCTGACAGGCTCTCTCTCTGACAGGTTATATCTCTGACAGGCTCTCTCTCTGACAGGTTATATCTCTGACAGGTTATGTCTCTGACAGGCTCTCTCTATGACAGGTTATATTGTTGACAGGCTCTGTCTCTGACAGGTTATATCTCTGACAGGCTCTTTCTCTGACAGGTTATATCTCTGACCGGCTCTCTCTCTCTAACAGGTTATATCTCTGACAGGTTATATCTCTGACAGGTTATGTCTCTGACAGGTTACATCTCTGACAGGTTATATCTCTGACAGGCTCTGTCTCTGACGGGTTATATCTCTGACAGTCTCTGTCTCTGACAGGTTATATCTCTGACAGGTTATATCTCTGACAGGTTATATCTCTGACAGGCTCTGACAGGTTATATCTCTGACAGGATCTTTCTCTGACAGGTTATATCTCTGACAGGTTATGTCTCTGACTGGTTATTCCTCTGACAGGCGATATCTCTGACAGGTTATATCTCTGACAGGCTCTGTCTCTGACAGGTTATATCTCTGACAGTCTCTGACAGGTTATATCTCTGACAGGTTATACCTCTGACAGGTTATATCTCTGACAGGCTCTGTCTCTGACAGATTATATCTCTTACAGTCTCTGACAGATTATATCTCTTAAAGTATCTGACAGATTATATCTCTTACAGTCTCTGACAGGTTATATCTCTGACAGGCTATGTCTCTGACAGCTTCTGTCTCTGACAGGTTATGTCTCTGACAGGATACATCACTGACAGGCTCTGTCTCTGACAGGTTATATCTCTGACAGGCTCTGTCTCTGACAGGCTATGTCTCTGACGGGGTCCGTCTCTGACATTGTTACGTCTCTGACAGGTTACATCTCTGACAGGCTCTGTCTCTGACAGGTTATATCTCTGAAAGGCTCTGTCTCTGACAGGCTCTCTCTCTGACAGGTTATATCTCTGACAGGTTATGTCTCTGACAGGCTCTCTCTATGACAGGTTATATCTCTGACAGGCTCTGTCTCTGAAAGGTTATATCTCTGACAGGCTCTGTCTCGAACAGGTTATATCTCTGACAGGCTCTCTCTCTGACAGGTTATATCTCTGACAGGTTATATCTCTGACAGGTTATATCTCTGACAGGCTCTGTCTCTGACAGGTTATATCTCTGACAGGGTCTGGCTCTGACAGGTTATATCTCTGTCAGGATCTTTCTCTGACAGGTTATATCTTTGACAGGCTCTCTCTCTGACAGGTTATATCTCTGACAGGTTATGTTTCTGACAGTGTATACCTCTGACAGGTTATATCTCTGACAGGCTCTGTCTCTGACAGATTATATCTCTTATAGTCTCTGACAGGTTATATCTCTGACAGGCTCTGTCTCTGACAGGCTATCTCTCTGACAGGTTATATCTCTGACAGGTTATATTGCTGACAGGCTCTGTCTCTGACAGGTTATATATCTGACAGGCTCTTTCTCTGACAGGTTATATCTCTGACAGGCTCTGTCTCTGACAGGTTATATCTCTGACAGGCTCTGTCTCTGACAGGCTCTGTCTCTGACAGGTTATATCTCTGACTGGTTATATCTCTGACAGGTTATATCTCTAACAGGTTATATCTCTGACAGGCTCTGTCTCTGACAGGTTATATCTCTGACAGGTTATATCTCTGACTGGTTATATCTCTGACTGGTTATATCTCTGACAGGTTATATCTCTAACAGGTTATATCTCTGACAGGTTATATCTCTGACAGTCTCTGACAGGCTCTCTCTCTGACAGGTTATATCTCTGACAGGCTCTCTCTGACAGGTTATATCTCTGACAGGTTATGTCTCTGACATGCTCTCTCTATGACAGGTTATATTGTTGACAGGCTCTGTCTCTGACAGGTTATATCTCTGACAGGCTCTTTCTCTTACAGGTTATATCTCTGACAGGCTCTCTCTGACAGGTTATATCTTTGACAGGCTCTGTCTCTGACAGGCTCTCTCTGACAGGTTATGTCTCTGACAGGCTCTCTCTCTGACAGGTTATGTCTCTGACACGCTCTCTCTATGACAGGTTATAATGTTGACAGGCTCTTTCTCTGACAGGTTATATCTCTGACAGGCTCTCTCTCTGACAGGTTATATCTCTGACAGTTTATGTCTCTGACAGGTTACGTCTCTGACAGGTTATATCTCTGACAGGCTCTCTCTCTGACAGGTTATATCTCTGACAGGTTACGTCTCTGACAGGCTCTGACAGGTTATATCTCTGACAGGCTCTGTCTCTGACAGGTTATATCTCTGAAAGGCTCTGTCTCTGACAGGCTCTCTCTCTGACAGGTTATGTCTCTGACACGCTCTCTCTATGACAGGTTATATTGTTGACAGGCTCTTTCTCTGACAGGTTATATCTCTGACAGGCTCTGTCTCTGACGGGTTATATCTATGACAGTCTCTGTCTCTGACAGGTTATATCTCTGAAAGGTTATATCTCTGACAGGCTCTGACAGGTTATATCTCTGACAGGCTCTGTCTCTGACAGGTTATATCTCTGACAGGTTATATCTCTGACAGGTTATATCTCTGACAGGTTATGTCTCTGACTGTTTATATCTCTGACAGGTTATATCTCTTATTGTCTCTGACAGGTTATATCTCTGACAGGTTATATCTCTGACAGTCTCTGACAGGTTATATCTCTGACAGGATCTTTCTCTGACAGGTTATATCTTTGACATGCTCTCTCTCTGACAGGTTATATCTCTGACAGGTTATATCTCTGACTGTTTATATCTCTGACAGGTTATATCTCTGACAGGCTCTGTCTCTGACAGGTTATATCTCTGACAGGCTCTGTCTCTGACAGGTTATATCTCTGACAGTCTCTGAAAGGTTATATCTCTGACAGTCTCTGACAGGTTATATCTCTGACAGGCTCTGTCTCTGACAGGCTCTCTATCTCTTACAGTTTATATCTCTGACAGGCTCTCTCTCTGACAGGTTATATCTCTGACAGGCTCTATCTCTGACAGGTTATATTGTTGACAGGCTCTGTCTCTGACAGGTTATATCTCTGACAGGCTCTTTCTCTGACAGGTTATATCTCTGACAGGCTCTCTCTCTGACAGGCTCTCTCTCTGACAGGTTATATCTCTGACAGGTTAAATCTCTGGCAGGTTAAATCTCTGACAGGCTCTGTCTCTGACAGGTTATATCTCTGACTGGTTATATCTCTGACAGGTTATATCTCCAACAGGTTATATCTCTGACAGGCTCTGTCTCTGACAGGTTATATCTCTGACAAGTTATATGTCTGACAGGTTATATGTCTAACATGTTATATATCCGACAGGCTCTGTCTCTGACAGGTTATGTCTCTGACAGTCTCTGACAGGTTATATCTCTGACATTCTCTGTCTCTGACAGGTTATATCTCTGACAGGCTCTGTCTCTGACAGGTTATATCTCTGACTGGTTATATCTCTGACAGGTTATATCTCTGACAGGTTATATCTCTGACAGGCTCTGTCTCTGACAGGTTATATCTCTAACAGGTTATATCTCTGACAGGCTCTGTCTCTGACAGGTTATATCTCTGACAGTCTCTGACAAGTTATATCTCTGACAGGTTATATGTCTAACATGTTATATATCCGACAGGCTCTGTCTCTGACAGGTTATGTCTCTGACAGTCTCTGACAGGTTATATCTCTGACATTCTCTGTCTCTGACAGGTTATATCTCTGACAGGCTCTGTCTCTGACAGGTTATATCTCTGACTGGTTATATCTCTGACAGGTTATATCTCTGACAGGTTATATCTCTGACAGGTTATATCTCTGACAGTCTCTGACAGGCTCTCTCTCTGACAGGTTATATCTCTGACAGGCTCTCTCTCTGACAGGTTATATCTCTGACAGGTTATGTCTCTGACAGGCTCTCTCTATGACAGGTTATATTGTTGACAGGCTCTGTCTCTGACAGGTTATATCACTGACAGGCTCTTTCTCTGACAGGTTATATCTCTGACCGGCTCTCTCTCTAACAGGTTATATCTCTGACAGGTTATATCTCTGACAGGTTATGTCTATGACAGGTTACATCTCTGACAGGTTATATCTCTGACAGGCTCTGTCTCTGACGGGTTATATCTCTGACAGTCTCTGTCTCTGACAGGTTATATCTCTGACAGGTTATATCTCTGACAGGCTCTGACAGGTTATATCTCTGACAGGATCTTTCTCTGACAGGTTATATCTCTGACAGGTTATGTCTCTGACTGGTTATTCCTCTGACAGGCGATATCTCTGACAGGTTATATCTCTGACAGGCTCTGTCTCTGACAGGTTATATCTCTGACAGTCTCTGACAGGTTATATCTCTGACAGGTTATACCTCTGACAGGTTATATCTCTGACAGGCTCTGTCTCTGACAGATTATATCTCTTACAGTCTCTGACAGATTATATCTCTTAAAGTATCTGACAGATTATATCTCTTACAGTCTCTGACAGGTTATATCTCTGACAGGCTATGTCTCTGACAGCTTCTGTCTCTGACAGGTTATGTCTCTGACAGGATACATCACTGACAGGCTCTGTCTCTGACAGGTTATATCTCTGACAGGCTCTGTCTCTGACAGGCTATGTCTCTGACGGGGTCCGTCTCTGACATTGTTACGTCTCTGACAGGTTACATCTCTGACAGGCTCTGTCTCTGACAGGTTATATCTCTGAAAGGCTCTGTCTCTGACAGGCTCTCTCTCTGACAGGTTATATCTCTGACAGGTTATGTCTCTGACAGGCTCTCTCTATGACAGGTTATATCTCTGACAGGCTCTGTCTCTGAAAGGTTATATCTCTGACAGGCTCTGTCTCGAACAGGTTATATCTCTGACAGGCTCTCTCTCTGACAGGTTATATCTCTGACAGGTTATATCTCTGACAGGTTATATCTCTGACAGGCTCTGTCTCTGACAGGTTATATCTCTGACAGGGTCTGGCTCTGACAGGTTATATCTCTGTCAGGATCTTTCTCTGACAGGTTATATCTTTGACAGGCTCTCTCTCTGACAGGTTATATCTCTGACAGGTTATGTTTCTGACAGTGTATACCTCTGACAGGTTATATCTCTGACAGACTCTGTCTCTGACAGATTATGTCTCTTATAGTCTCTGACAGGTTATATCTCTGACAGGCTCTGTCTCTGACAGGCTCTCTCTGACAGGTTATATCTCTGACAGGCTCTCTCTGCTGACAGGTTATAACTCTGACAGGTTATGTCTCTGACACGCTCTCTCTATGACAGGTTATATTGTTGACAGGCTCTTTCTCTGACAGGTTATATCTCTGACAGGCTCTTTCTCTGACAGGTTATATCTCTGACAGGCTCTCTCTCTGACAGGTTATATCTCTGACAGTTTATGTCTCTGACAGGTTACGTCTCTGACAGGTTATATCTCTGACAGGCTCTCTCTCTGACAGGTTATATCTCTGACAGGTTACGTCTCTGACAGGTTACATCTCTGACAGGTTATATCTCTGACAGGCTCTGTCTCTGACGGGTTATATATATGACAGGCTCTGTCTCTGACAGGTTATATCTCTGACAGGTTATATCTCTGACAGGCTCTGTCTCTGACAGGTTATATCTCTTATTGTCTCTGACAGGTTATATCTCTGACAGGTTATATCTCTGACAGGTTATATCTCTGACCGGCTCTCTCTCTAACAGGTTATATCTCTGACAGGTTATATCTCTGACAGGTTATGTCTCTGACAGGTTACATCTCTGACAGGTTATATCTCTGACAGGCTCTGTCTCTGACGGGTTATATCTCTGACAGTCTCTGTCTCTGACAGGTTATATCACTGACAGGTTATATCTCTGACAGGCTCTGACAGGTTATATCTCTGACAGGATCTTTCTCTGACAGGTTATATCTCTGACAGGTTATGTCTCTGACTGGTTATTCCTCTGACAGGCGATATCTCTGACAGGTTATATCTCTGACAGGCTCTGTCTCTGACAGATTATATCTCTTACAGTATCTGACAGATTATATCTCTTACAGTCTCTGACAGGTTATATCTCTGACAGGCTATGTCTCTGACAGCTTCTGTCTCTGACAGGTTATGTCTCTGACAGGATACATCACTGACAGGCTCTGTCTCTGACAGGTTATATCTCTGACAGGCTCTGTCTCTGACAGGCTATGTCTCTGACGGGGTCCGTCTCTGACATTGTTATGTCTCTGACAGGTTACATCTCTGACAGGCTCTGTCTCTGACAGGTTATATCTCTGAAAGGCTCTGTCTCTGACAGGCTCTCTCTCTGACAGGTTATATCTCTGACAGGTTATGTCTCTGACAGGCTCTCTCTATGACAGGTTATATCTCTGACAGGCTCTGTCTCTGAAAGGTTATATCTCTGACAGGCTCTGTCTCGAACAGGTTATATCTCTGACAGGCTCTCTCTCTGACAGGTTATATCTCTGACAGGTTATATCTCTGACAGGTTATATCTCTGACAGGCTCTGTCTCTGACAGGTTATATCTCTGACAGGGTCTGGCTCTGACAGGTTATATCTCTGTCAGGATCTTTCTCTGACAGGTTATATCTTTGACAGACTCTCTCTCTGACAGGTTATATCTCTGACAGGTTATGTTTCTGACAGTGTATACCTCTGACAGGTTATATCTCTGACAGACTCTGTCTCTGACAGATTATATCTCTTATAGTCTCTGACAGGTTATATCTCTGACAGGCTCTGTCTCTGACAGGCTCTCTCTCTGACAGGTTATATCTCTAACAGGCTCTGTCTCTCACAGGTTATATCTCTGACAGGCTCTGTCTCTGACAGGCTCTGTCTCTGACAGGTTATATCTCTGACTGGTTATATCTCTGACTGGTTATATCTCTGACTGGTTATATCTCTGACAGGTTATATCTCTAACAGGTTATATCTCTGACAGGTTATATCTCTGACAGTCTCTGACAGGCTCTCTCTCTGACAGGTTATATCTCTGACAGGCTCTCTCTGACAGGTTATATCTCTGACAGGCTCTCTCTGACAGGTTATATCTTTGACAGGCTCTGTCTCTGACAGGCTCTCTCTGACAGGTTATATCTCTGACAGGCTCTCTCTCTGACAGGTTATAACTCTGACAGGTTATGTCTCTGACACGCTCTCTCTATGACAGGTTATATTGTTGACAGGCTCTTTCTCTGACAGGTTATATCTCTGACAGGCTCTTTCTCTGACAGGTTATATCTCTGACAGGCTCTCTCTGACAGGTTATATCTCTGACAGTTTATGTCTCTGACAGGTTACGTCTCAGACAGGTTATATCTCTGACAGGCTCTCTCTCTGACAGGTTATATCTCTGACAGGTTACGTCTCTGACAGGTTACATCTCTGACAGGTTATATCTCTGACAGGCTCTGTCTCTGACGGGTTATATCTATGACAGGCTCTGTCTCTGACAGGTTATATCTCTGACAGGTTATATCTCTGACAGGCTCTGTCTCTGACAGGTTATATCTCTTATTGTCTCTGACAGGTTATATCTCTGACAGGTTATATCTCTGACAGGATCTTTCTCTGACAGGTTATATCTTTGACATGCTCTCTCTCTGACAGGTTATATCTCTGACAGGTTATGTCTCTGACTGTTTATATCTCTGACAGGTTATATCTCTGACAGGCTCTGTCTCTGACAGGTTATATCTCTGACAGGCTCTGTCTCTGACAGGTTATATCTCTGACAGTCTCTGAAATGTTATATCTCTGACAGTCTCTGACAGGTTATATCTCTGACAGGCTCTGTCTCTGACAGGCTCTCTCTCTGACAGGTTATATCTCTGACAGGTTATATTGCTGACAGGCTCTGTCTCTGACAGGTTATATATCTGACAGGCTCTTTCTCTGACAGGTTATATCTCTGACAGGCTCTGTCTCTGACAGGTTATATCTCTGACAGGCTCTGTCTCTGACAGGTTATATCTCTGACAGGTTATGTCTCTGAGTGGTTATATCTCTGACAGGTTATATCTCTGACAGGTTATATCTCTGACAGTCTCTGACAGGTTATATCTCTGACAGGCTCTGTCTCTGACAGGCTCTCTATCTCTTACAGTTTATATCTCTGACAGGCTCTCTCTCTGACAGGTTATATCTCTGACAGGCTCTATCTCTGACAGGTTATATCTCTGACAGGCTCTCTCTCTGACAGGCTCTCTCTCTGACAGGTTATATCTCTGACAGGTTAAATCTCTGGCAGGTTAAATCTCTCACAGGCTCTGGCTCTGACAGGTTATATCTCTGACAGGCTCTGTCTCTGACAGGTTATATCTCTGACTGGTTATATCTCTGACAGGTTATATCTCTAACAGGTTATATCTCTGACAGGCTCTGTCTCTGACAGGTTATATCTCTGACAGTCTCTGACAAGTTATATCTCTGACAGGTTATATGTCTAACATGTTATATATCCGACAGGCTCTGTCTCTGACAGGTTATGTCTCTGACAGTCTCTGACAGGTTATATCTCTGACATTCTCTGTCTCTGACAGGTTATATCTCTGACAGGCTCTGTCTCTGACAGGTTATATCTCTGACTGGTTATATCTCTGACAGGTTATATCTCTGACAGGTTATATCTCTGACAGGCTCTGTCTCTGACAGGTTATATCTCTGACTGGTTATATCTCTGACAGGTTATATCTCTAACAGCTTATATCTCTGACAGGCTCTGTCTCTGACAGGTTATATCTCTGACAGTCTCTGACAGGCTCTCTCCTGACAGGTTATATCTCTGACAGGCTCTCTCGACAGGTTATATCTCTGACAGGTTATGTCTCTGACAGGCTCTCTCTATGACAGGTTATATCTCTGACAGGCTCTGTCTCTGAAAGGTTATATCTCTGACAGGCTCTGTCTCGAACAGGTTATATCTCTGACAGGCTCTCTCTCTGACAGGTTATATCTCTGACAGGTTATATCTCTGACAGGTTATATCTCTGACAGGTTCTGTCTCTGACAGGTTATATCTCTGACAGGGTCTGGCTCTGACAGGTTATATCTCTGTCAGGATCTTTCTCTGACAGGTTATATCTTTGACAGGCTCTCTCTCTGACAGGTTATATCTCTGACAGGTTATGTTTCTGACAGTGTATACCTCTGACAGGTTATATCTCTGACAGACTCTGTCTCTGACAGATTATGTCTCTTATAGTCTCTGACAGGTTATATCTCTGACAGGCTCTGTCTCTGACAGGCTCTCTCTCTGACAGGTTATATCTCTGACAGGTTATATTGCTGACAGGCTCTGTCTCTGACAGGTTATATATCTGACAGGCTCTTTCTCTGACAGGTTATATCTCTGACAGGCTCTGTCTCTGACAGGTTATATCTCTGACAGGCTCTGTCTCTGACAGGCTCTGTCTCTGACAGGTTATATCTCTGACTGGTTATATCTCTGACAGGTTATATCTCTAACAGGTTATATCTCTGACAGGCTCTGTCTCTGACAGGTTATATCTCTGACAGGTTATATCTCTGACTGGTTATATCTCTGACTGGTTATATCTCTGACAGGTTATATCTCTAACAGGTTATATCTCTGACAGGTTATATCTCTGACAGTCTCTGACAGGCTCTCTCTCTGACAGGTTATATCTCTGACAGGCTCTCTCTGACAGGTTATATCTCTGACAGGCTCTCTCTGACAGGTTATATCTTTGACAGGCTCTGTCTCTGACAGGCTCTCTCTGACAGGTTATATCTCTGACAGGCTCTCTCTCTGACAGGTTATAACTCTGACAGGTTATGTCTCTGACACGCTCTCTCTATGACAGGTTATATTGTTGACAGGCTCTTTCTCTGACAGGTTATATCTCTGACAGGCTCTTTCTCTGACAGGTTATATCTCTGACAGGCTCTCTCTCTGACAGGTTATATCTCTGACAGTTTATGTCTCTGACAGGTTACGTCTCTGACAGGTTATATCTCTGACAGGCTCTCTCTCTGACAGGTTATATCTCTGACAGGTTACGTCTCTGACAGGTTACATCTCTGACAGGTTATATCTCTGACAGGCTCTGTCTCTGACGGGTTATATATATGACAGGCTCTGTCTCTGACAGGTTATATCTCTGACAGGTTATATCTCTGACAGGCTCTGTCTCTGACAGGTTATATCTCTTATTGTCTCTGACAGGTTATATCTCTGACAGGTTATATCTCTGACAGGTTATATCTCTGACCGGCTCTCTCTCTAACAGGTTATATCTCTGACAGGTTATATCTCTGACAGGTTATGTCTCTGACAGGTTACATCTCTGACAGGTTATATCTCTGACAGGCTCTGTCTCTGACGGGTTATATCTCTGACAGTCTCTGTCTCTGACAGGTTATATCACTGACAGGTTATATCTCTGACAGGCTCTGACAGGTTATATCTCTGACAGGATCTTTCTCTGACAGGTTATATCTCTGACAGGTTATGTCTCTGACTGGTTATTCCTCTGACAGGCGATATCTCTGACAGGTTATATCTCTGACAGGCTCTGTCTCTGACAGATTATATCTCTTACAGTATCTGACAGATTATATCTCTTACAGTCTCTGACAGGTTATATCTCTGACAGGCTATGTCTCTGACAGCTTCTGTCTCTGACAGGTTATGTCTCTGACAGGATACATCACTGACAGGCTCTGTCTCTGACAGGTTATATCTCTGACAGGCTCTGTCTCTGACAGGCTATGTCTCTGACGGGGTCCGTCTCTGACATTGTTACGTCTCTGACAGGTTACATCTCTGACAGGCTCTGTCTCTGACAGGTTATATCTCTGAAAGGCTCTGTCTCTGACAGGCTCT
This sequence comes from Salmo salar, assembly GCF_965601325.2. Classification (NCBI taxonomy): domain Eukaryota; kingdom Metazoa; phylum Chordata; class Actinopteri; order Salmoniformes; family Salmonidae; genus Salmo; species Salmo salar. The sequence goes on along the minus strand of NC_138303.1, from coordinate 19,730,034 downwards.
CTCTCTGACAGGTTATATCTCTGACAGGTTATGTCTCTGACAGGCTCTCTCTATGACAGGTTATATCTCTGACAGGCTCTGTCTCTGAAAGGTTATATCTCTGACAGGCTCTGTCTCGAACAGGTTATATCTCTGACAGGCTCTCTCTCTGACAGGTTATATCTCTGACAGGTTATATCTCTGACAGGTTATATCTCTGACAGGCTCTGTCTCTGACAGGTTATATCTCTGACAGGGTCTGGCTCTGACAGGTTATATCTCTGTCAGGATCTTTCTCTGACAGGTTATATCTTTGACAGACTCTCTCTCTGACAGGTTATATCTCTGACAGGTTATGTTTCTGACAGTTATACCTCTGACAGGTTATATCTCTGCAGACTCTGTCTCTGACAGATTATATCTCTTATAGTCTCTGACAGGTTATATCTCTGACAGGCTCTGTCTCTGACAGGCTCTCTCTCTGACAGGTTATATCTCTGACAGGTTATATTGCTGACAGGCTCTGTCTCTGACAGGTTATATCTCTAACAGGCTCTGTCTCTCACAGGTTATATCTCTGACAGGCTCTGTCTCTGACAGGCTCTGTCTCTGACAGGTTATATCTCTGACTGGTTATATCTCTGACTGGTTATATCTCTGACTGGTTATATCTCTGACAGGTTATATCTCTAACAGGTTATATCTCTGACAGGTTATATCTCTGACAGTCTCTGACAGGCTCTCTCTCTGACAGGTTATATCTCTGACAGGCTCTCTCTGACAGGTTATATCTCTGACAGGCTCTCTCTGACAGGTTATATCTTTGACAGGCTCTGTCTCTGACAGGCTCTCTCTGACAGGTTATATCTCTGACAGGCTCTCTCTCTGACAGGTTATAACTCTGACAGGTTATGTCTCTGACACGCTCTCTCTATGACAGGTTATATTGTTTACAGGCTCTTTCTCTGACAGGTTATATCTCTGACAGGCTCTTTCTCTGACAGGTTATATCTCTGACAGGCTCTCTCTGACAGGTTATATCTCTGACAGTTTATGTCTCTGACAGGTTACGTCTCAGACAGGTTATATCTCTGACAGGCTCTCTCTCTGACAGGTTATATCTCTGACAGGTTACGTCTCTGACAGGTTACATCTCTGACAGGTTATATCTCTGACAGGCTCTGTCTCTGACGGGTTATATCTATGACAGGCTCTGTCTCTGACAGGTTATATCTCTGAAAGGTTATATCTCTGACAGGCTCTGTCTCTGACAGGTTATATCTCTTATTGTCTCTGACAGGTTATATCTCTGACAGGTTATATCTCTGACAGGATCTTTCTCTGACAGGTTATATCTTTGACATGCTCTCTCTCTGACAGGTTATATCTCTGACAGGTTATGTCTCTGACTGTTTATATCTCTGACAGGTTATATCTCTGACAGGCTCTGTCTCTGACAGGTTATATCTCTGACAGGCTCTGTCTCTGACAGGTTATATCTCTGACAGTCTCTGAAATGTTATATCTCTGACAGTCTCTGACAGGTTATATCTCTGACAGGCTCTGTCTCTGACAGGCTCTCTCTCTGACAGGTTATATCTCTGACAGGTTATATTGCTGACAGGCTCTGTCTCTGACAGGTTATATATCTGACAGGCTCTTTCTCTGACAGGTTATATCTCTGACAGGCTCTGTCTCTGACAGGTTATATCTCTGACAGGCTCTGTCTCTGACAGGTTATATCTCTGACAGGTTATGTCTCTGAGTGGTTATATCTCTGACAGGTTATATCTCTGACAGGTTATATCTCTGACAGTCTCTGACAGGTTATATCTCTGACAGGCTCTGTCTCTGACAGGCTCTCTATCTCTTACAGTTTATATCTCTGACAGGCTCTCTCTCTGACAGGTTATATCTCTGACAGGCTCTATCTCTGACAGGTTTCTCTGACAGGTTATATCTCTGACAGGTTATATCTCTGACTGGTTATATCTCTGACTGGTTATATCTCTGACAGGTTATATCTCTAACAGGTTATATCTCTGACAGGTTATATCTCTGACAGTCTCTGACAGGCTCTCTCTCTGACAGGTTATATCTCTGACAGGCTCTCTCTGACAGGTTATATCTCTGACAGGCTCTCTCTGACAGGTTATATCTTTGACAGGCTCTGTCTCTGACAGGCTCTCTCTGACAGGTTATATCTCTGACAGGCTCTCTCTCTGACAGGTTATAACTCTGACAGGTTATGTCTCTGACACGCTCTCTCTATGACAGGTTATATTGTTGACAGGCTCTTTCTCTGACAGGTTATATCTCTGACAGGCTCTTTCTCTGACAGGTTATATCTCTGACAGGCTCTCTCTGACAGGTTATATCTCTGACAGTTTATGTCTCTGACAGGTTACGTCTCAGACAGGTTATATCTCTGACAGGCTCTCTCTCTGACAGGTTATATCTCTGACAGGTTACGTCTCTGACAGGTTACATCTCTGACAGGTTATATCTCTGACAGGCTCTGTCTCTGACGGGTTATATCTATGACAGGCTCTGTCTCTGACAGGTTATATCTCTGACAGGTTATATCTCTGACAGGCTCTGTCTCTGACAGGTTATATCTCTTATTGTCTCTGACAGGTTATATCTCTGACAGGTTATATCTCTGACAGGATCTTTCTCTGACAGGTTATATCTTTGACATGCTCTCTCTCTGACAGGTTATATCTCTGACAGGTTATGTCTCTGACTGTTTATATCTCTGACAGGTTATATCTCTGACAGGCTCTGTCTCTGACAGGTTATATCTCTGACAGGCTCTGTCTCTGACAGGTTATATCTCTGACAGTCTCTGAAAGGTTATATCTCTGACAGTCTCTGACAGGTTATATCTCTGACAGGCTCTGTCTCTGACAGGCTCTCTCTCTGACAGGTTATATCTCTGACAGGTTATATTGCTGACAGGCTCTGTCTCTGACAGGTTATATATCTGACAGGCTCTTTCTCTGACAGGTTATATCTCTGACAGGCTCTGTCTCTGACAGGTTATATCTCTGACAGGCTCTGTCTCTGACAGGTTATATCTCTGACAGGTTATGTCTCTGAGTGGTTATATCTCTGACAGGTTATATCTCTGACAGGTTATATCTCTGACAGTCTCTGACAGGTTATATCTCTGACAGGCTCTGTCTCTGACAGGCTCTCTATCTCTTACAGTTTATATCTCTGACAGGCTCTCTCTCTGACAGGTTATATCTCTGACAGGCTCTATCTCTGACAGGTTATATTGTTGACAGGCTCTGTCTCTGACAGGTTATATCTCTGACAGGCTCTTTCTCTGACAGGTTATATCTCTGACAGGCTCTCTCTCTGACAGGCTCTCTCTCTGACAGGTTATATCTCTGACAGGTTAAATCTCTGGCAGGTTAAATCTCTCACAGGCTCTGTCTCTGACAGGTTATATCTCTGACAGGCTCTGTCTCTGACAGGTTATATCTCTGACTGGTTATATCTCTGACAGGTTATATCTCTAACAGGTTATATCTCTGACAGGCTCTGTCTCTGACAGGTTATATCTCTGACAGTCTCTGACAAGTTATATCTCTGACAGGTTATATGTCTAACATGTTATATATCCGACAGGCTCTGTCTCTGACAGGTTATGTCTCTGACAGTCTCTGACAGGTTATATCTCTGACATTCTCTGTCTCTGACAGGTTATATCTCTGACAGGCTCTGTCTCTGACAGGTTATATCTCTGACTGGTTATATCTCTGACAGGTTATATCTCTGACAGGTTATATCTCTGACAGGCTCTGTCTCTGACAGGTTATATCTCTGACTGGTTATATCTCTGACAGGTTATATCTCTAACAGGTTATATCTCTGACAGGCTCTGTCTCTGACAGGTTATATCTCTGACAGTCTCTGACAGGCTCTCTCTCTGACAGGTTATATCTCTGACAGGCTCTCTCTGACAGGTTATATCTCTGACAGGTTATGTCTCTGACATGCTCTCTCTATGACAGGTTATATTGTTGACAGGCTCTGTCTCTGACAGGTTATATCTCTGACAGGCTCTTTCTCTGACAGGTTATATCTCTGACAGGCTCTCTCTGACAGGTTATATCTTTCACAGGCTCTGTCTCTGACAGGCTCTCTCTGACAGGTTATATCTCTGACAGGCTCTCTCTCTGACAGGTTATATCTCTGACAGGTTATATCTCTGACACGCTCTCTCTATGACAGGTTATATTGTTGACAGGCTCTTTCTCTGACAGGTTATATCTCTGACAGGCTCTTTCTCTGACAGGTTATATCTCTGACAGGCTCTCTCTGACAGGTTATGTCTCTGACAGGTTATGTCTCTGACAGGTTACATCTCTGACAGGTTATATCTCTGACAGGCTCTGTCTCTGACGGGTTATATCTATGACAGTCTCTGTCTCTGACAGGTTATATCTCTGACAGGTTATATCTCTGACAGGCTCTGACAGGTTATATCTCTGACAGGCTCTGTCTCTGACAGGTTATATCTCTCACATGCTCTGTCTCTGACAGGTTATATGTCTGACAGGATCTGTCTCTGACAGGTTATATCTCTGACAGGTTATATCTCTGACAGGATCTTTCTCTGACAGGTTACATCTTTGACAGGCTCTCTCTCTGACAGGTTATATCTCCGACAGGTTATGTCTCTGACTGTTTATATCTCTGACAGGCTATATCTCTGACAGGTTATATCTCTGACAGGCTCTGACAGGTTATATCTCTGACAGGTTGTATCTCTGACAGGTTATATCTCTGACTGTTTATACCTCTGACAGGTTATATCTCTGACAGGCTCTGTCTCTGACAGATTATATCTCTTACAGTCTCTGGCAGGTTATATCTCTGACAGTCTCTGACAGGTTATATCTCTGACAGGTTCTGTCTCTGACAGGTTATATCTCTGACTGGTTATATCTCTGACAGGTTATATCTCTAACAGGTTATATCTCTGACAGGTTATATCTCTGACAGTCTCTGACAGGCTCTCTCTCTGACAGGTTATATCTCTGACAGGCTCTCTCTGACAGGTTATATCTCTGACAGGTTATGTCTCTGACATGCTCTCTCTATGACAGGTTATATTGTTGACAGGCTCTGTCTCTGACAGATTATATCTCTGACAGGCTCTGTCTCTGACAGGTTATATCTATGACAGTCTCTGTCTCTGACAGGTTATATCTCTGACAGGTTATATCTCTGACAGGCTCTGTCTCTGACAGATTATATCTCTCACATGCTCTGTCTCTGACAGGTTATATGTCTGACAGGATCTGTCTCTGACAGGATCTGTCTCTGACAGGTTATATCTCTGACAGGTTATATCTCTGACAGGATCTTTCTCTGACAGGTTACATCTTTGACAGGCTCTCTCTCTGACAGGTTATATCTCCGACAGGTTATGTCTCTGACTGTTTATATCTCTGACAGGCTATATCTCTGACAGGTTATATCTCTGACAGGCTCTGACAGGTTATATCTCTGACAGGTTCTGGCTCTGACAGGTTATATCTCTGACAGGTTATATCTCTGACAGGTTACATCTCTAACAGGTTATATCTCTGACAGGCTCTGTCTCTGACAGGTTATATCTCTGACAGGTTATATCTCTGACAGGCTCTGTCTCTGACAGGTTATATCTCTGACTGGATCTGTCTCTGACAGGTTATATCTCTGACAGGTTATATCTCTGACAGGTTATATCTCTGACAGTCTCTGACAGGCTCTCTCTCTGACAGGTTATATCTCTGACATGCTCTCTCTATGACAGGTTATATTGTTGACAGGCTCTGTCTCTGACAGGTTATATCTCTGACAGTCTCTGACAGGCTCTCTCTCTGACAGGTTATATCTCTGACAGGCTCTCTCTGACAGGTTATATCTCTGACAGGTTATGTCTCTGACATGCTCTCTCTATGACACGTTATATCTCTGACAGTCTCTGACAGGCTCTCTCTCTGACAGGTTATATCTCTGACAGGCTCTCTCTGACAGGTTATATCTCTGACAGGCTCTCTCTCTGACAGGTTATATCTCTGACAGGCTCTCTCCGACAGGTTATATCTCTGACAGGTTATGTCTCTGACATGCTCTCTCTATGACAGGTTATATTGTTGACAGGCTCTTTCTCTGACAGGTTATATCTCTGACAGGCTCTGTCTCTGACAGGTTATATCTCTGACAGGTTATGTCTCTGAGTTGTTATATCTCTGACAGGTTATATCTCTGACAGGTTATATCTCTGACAGTCTCTGACAGGTTATATCTCTGACAGGCTCTGTATTTGACAGGCTCTCTATCTCTTACAGTTTATATCTCTGACAGGCTCTCTCTCTGACAGGTTATATCTCTGACAGGCTCTATCTCTGACTGGTTATATCTCTGACAGGTTATATCTCTAACAGGTTATATCTATGACAGGCTCTCTCTATGACAGGTTATATTGTTGACAGGCTCTGTCTCTGACAGGTTATATCTCTGACAGGCTCTTTCTCTGACAGGTTATATCTCTGACAGGCTCTCTCTCTGACAGGTTATATCTCTGACAGGTTATATCTCTGACAGGTTAAATCTCTGGCAGGTTAAATCTCTCACAGGCTCTGTCTCTGACAGGTTATATCTCTGACAGGCTCTGTCTCTGACAGGTTATATCTCTGACAGTCTCTGACAAGTTATATCTCTGACAGGTTATATGTCTAACATGTTATATATCCGACAGGCTCTGTCTCTGACAGGTTATGTCTCTGACAGTCTCTGACAGGTTATATCTCTGACATTCTCTGTCTCTGACAGGTTATATCTCTGACAGGCTCTGTCTCTGACAGGTTATATCTCTGACTGGTTATATCTCTGACTGGTTATATCTCTGACAGGTTATATTTCTGACAGGTTATATCTCTGACAGTCTCTGACAGGCTCTCTCTCTCTGACAGGTTATATCTCTGACAGGCTCTCTCTGACAGGTTATATCTCTGACAGGTTATGTCTCTGACATGCTCTCTCTATGACAGGTTATATTGTTGACAGGCTCTGTCTCTGACAGGTTATATCTCTGACAGGCTCTTTCTCTGACAGGTTATATCTCTGACAGGCTCTCTCTGACAGGTTATATCTTTCACAGGCTCTGTCTCTGACAGGCTCTCTCTGACAGGTTATATCTCTGACAGGCTCTCTCTCTGACAGGTTATATCTCTGACAGGTTATGTCTCTGACACGCTCTCTCTATGACAGGTTATATTGTTGACAGGCTCTTTCTCTGACAGGTTATATCTCTGACAGGCTCTTTCTCTGACAGGTTATATCTCTGACAGGCTCTCTCTCTGACAGGTTATATCTCTGACAGGTTATGTCTCTGACAGGTTACATCTCTGACAGGTTATATCTCTGACAGGCTCTGTCGCTGACGGGTTATATCTATGACAGTCTCTGTCTCTGACAGGTTATATCTCTGACAGGTTATATCTCTGACAGGCTCTGACAGGTTATATCTCTGACAGGCTCTGTCTCTGACAGGTTATATCTCTCACATGCTCTGTCTCTGACAGGTTATATGTCTGACAGGCTCTGGCTCTGACAGGTTATATCTCTGACAGGTTATATCTCTGACAGGTTACATCTCTAACAGGTTATATCTCTGACAGGCTCTGTCTCTGACAGGTTATATCTCTGACAGGTTATATCTCTGACAGGCTCTGTCTCTGACAGGTTATATCTCTGACTGGTTATATCTCTGACAGGTTATATCTCTGACAGGTTATGTCTCTGACACGCTCTCTCTATGACAGGTTATATTGTTGACAGGCTCTTTCTCTGACAGGTTATATCTCTGACAGGCTCTTTCTCTGACAGGTTATATCTCTGACAGGCTCTCTCTCTGACAGGTTATATCTCTGACAGGCTCTCTCTGACAGGTTATATCTCTGACAGGTTATGTCTCTGACATGCTCTCTCTATGACAGGTTATATTGTTGACAGGCTCTTTCTCTGACAGGTTATATCTCTGACAGGCTCTGTCTCTGACAGGTTATATCTCTGACAGGCTCTGTCTCTGACAGGTTATATCTCTGACAGGTTATATCTCTGACAGGTTATGTCTCTGAGTGGTTATATCTCTGACAGGTTATATCTCTGACAGGTTATATCTCTGACAGTCTCTGACAGGTTATATCTCTGACAGGCTCTGTCTCTGACAGGCTCTCTGTCTCTTACAGTTTATATCTCTGACAGGCTCTCTCTCTGACAGGTTATATCTCTGACAGGCTCTATCTCTGACTGGTTTTATCTCTGACAGGTTATATCTCTAACAGGTTATATCTCTGACAGGCTCTCTCTATGACAGGTTATATTGTTGACAGGCTCTGTCTCTGACAGGTTATATCTCTGACAGGCTCTTTCTCTGACAGGTTATATCTCTGACAGGCTCTCTCTCTGACAGGTTATATCTCTGACAGGTTATATCTCTGACAGGTTAAATCTCTGGCAGGTTAAATCTCTCACAGGCTCTGTCTCTGACAGGTTATATCTCTGACAGGCTCTGTCTCTGACAGGTTATATCTCTGACTGGTTATATCTCTGACAGGTTATATCTCTAACAGGTTATATCTCTGACAGGCTCTGTCTCTGACAGGTTATATCTCTGACAGTCTCTGACAAGTTATATCTCTGACAGGTTATATGTCTAACATGTTATATATCCGACAGGCTCTGTCTCTGACAGGTTATGTCTCTGACAGTCTCTGACAGGTTATATCTCTGACATTCTCTGTCTCTGACAGGTTATATCTCTGACAGGCTCTGTCTCTGACAGGTTATATCTCTGACTGGTTATATCTCTGACTGGTTATATCTCTGACAGGTTATATTTCTGACAGGTTATATCTCTGACAGTCTCTGACAGGCTCTCTCTCTGACAGGTTATATCTCTGACAGGCTCTCTCTGACAGGTTATATCTCTGACAGGTTATGTCTCTGACATGCTCTCTCTATGACAGGTTATATTGTTGACAGGCTCTGTCTCTGACAGGTTATATCTCTCACATGCTCTGTCTCTGACAGGTTATATGTCTGACAGGCTCTGGCTCTGACAGGTTATATCTCTGACAGGTTATATCTCTGACAGGTTACATCTCTAACAGGTTATATCTCTGACAGGCTCTGTCTCTGACAGGTTATATCTCTGACAGGTTATATCTCTGACAGGCTCTGTCTCTGACAGGTTATATCTCTGACTGGTTATATCTCTGACAGGTTATATCTCTAACAGGTTATATCTCTGACAGGCTCTGTCTCTGACAGGTTTTATCTCTGACAGGTTATATCTCTGACAGTCTCTGACAGGCTCTCTCTCTGACAGGTTATATCTCTGACAGGCTCTCTCTGACAGGTTATATCTCTGACAGGTTATGTCTCTGACAGGTTATATCTATGACAGTCTCTGTCTCTGACAGGTTATATCTCTGAAAGGTTATATCTCTGACAGGCTCTGACAGGTTATATCTCTGACAGGCTCTGTCTCTGACAGGTTATATCTCTCACATGCTCTGACTCTGACAGGTTATATGTCTGACAGGCTCTGTCTCTGACAGGTTATATCTCTGACAGGTTATATCTCTGACAGGTTATATCTCTGACAGGATCTTTCTCTGACAGGTTATATCTTTGACAGGCTCTCTCTCTGACAGGTTATATCTCTGACAGGTTATGTCTCTGACTGTTTATATCTCTGACAGGCTATATCTCTGACAGGTTATATCTCTGACAGGCTCTGTCTCTGACAGGTTATATCTCTGACAGTCTCTGACAGGTTATATCTCTGACAGGTTATATCTCTGACTGTTTATACCTCTGACAGGTTATATCTCTGACAGGCTCTGTCTCTGACAGATTATATCTCTTACAGTCTCTGGCAGGTTATATCTCTGACAGTCTCTGACAGGCTCTCTCTCTGACAGGTTATATCTCTGACAGGCTCTCTCTGACAGGTTATATCTCTGACAGGTTATGTCTCTGACATGCTCTCTCTATGACAGGTTATATTGTTGACAGGCTCTGTCTCTGACAGGTTATATATCTGACAGGCTCTTTCTCTGACAGGTTATATCTCTGACAGGCTCTCTCTGACAGGTTATATCTTTCACAGGCTCTGTCTCTGACAGGCTCTCTCTGACAGGTTATATCTCTGACAGGCTCTCTCTGACAGGTTATATCTCTGACAGGTTATGTCTCTGACACGCTCTCTCTATGACAGGTTATATTGTTGACAGGCTCTTTCTCTGACAGGTTATATCTCTGACAGGCTCTTTCTCTGACAGGTTATATCTCTGACAGGCTCTCTCTCTGACAGGTTACATCTCTGACAGGTTATATCTCTGACAGGCTCTGTCTCTGACGGGTTATATCTATGACAGTCTCTGTCTCTGACAGGTTATATCTCTGACAGGTTATATCTCTGACAGTCTCTGACAGGCTCTCTCTCTGACAGGTTATATCTCTGACAGGCTCTCTCTGACAGGTTATATCTCTGACAGGTTATGTCTCTGACAGGTTATATCTATGACAGTCTCTATCTCTGACAGGTTATATCTCTGAAAGGTTATATCTCTGACAGGCTCTGACAGGTTATATCTCTGACAGGCTCTGTCTCTGACAGGTTATATCTCTCACATGCTCTCTCTCTGACAGGTTATATCTCTGACAGGTTATGTCTCTGACTGTTTATATCTCTGACAGGCTATATCTCTGACAGGTTATATCTCTGACAGGCTCTGTCTCTGACAGGTTATATCTCTGACAGTCTCTGACAGGTTATATCTCTGACAGGTTATATCTCTGACTGTTTATACCTCTGACAGATTATATCTCTGACAGGCTCTGTCTCTGACAGATTATATCTCTTACAGTCTCTGGCAGGTTATATCTCTGACAGTCTCTGACAGGCTCTCTCTCTGACAGGTTATATCTCTGACAGGTTATATTGCTGACAGGCTCTGTCTCTGACAGGTTATATATCTGACAGGCTCTTTCTCTGACAGGTTATATCTCTGACAGGCTCTGTCTCTGACAGGTTATATCTCTGACAGGCTCTGTCTCTGACAGGTTATATCTCTGACAGGTTATGTCTCTGAGTGGTTATATCTCTGACAGGTTATATCTCTGACAGGTTATATCTCTGACAGTCTCTGACAGGTTATATCTCTGACAGGCTCTGTCTCTGACAGGCTCTCTATCTCTTACAGTTTATATCTCTGACAGGCTCTCTCTCTGACAGGTTATATCTCTGACAGGCTCTATCTCTGACAGGTTATATTGTTGACAGGCTCTGTCTCTGACAGGTTATATCTCTGACAGGCTCTTTCTCTGACAGGTTATATCTCTGACAGGCTCTCTCTCTGACAGGCTCTCTCTCTGACAGGTTATATCTCTGACAGGTTAAATCTCTGGCAGGTTAAATCTCTCACAGGCTCTGTCTCTGACAGGTTATATCTCTGACAGGCTCTGTCTCTGACAGGTTATATCTCTGACTGGTTATATCTCTGACAGGTTATATCTCTAACAGGTTATATCTCTGACAGGCTCTGTCTCTGACAGGTTATATCTCTGACAGTCTCTGACAAGTTATATCTCTGACAGGTTATATGTCTAACATGTTATATATCCGACAGGCTCTGTCTCTGACAGGTTATGTCTCTGACAGTCTCTGACAGGTTATATCTCTGACATTCTCTGTCTCTGACAGGTTATATCTCTGACAGGCTCTGTCTCTGACAGGTTATATCTCTGACTGGTTATATCTCTGACAGGTTATATCTCTGACAGGTTATATCTCTGACAGGCTCTGTCTCTGACAGGTTATATCTCTGACTGGTTATATCTCTGACAGGTTATATCTCTAACAGGTTATATCTCTGACAGGCTCTGTCTCTGACAGGTTATATCTCTGACAGTCTCTGACAGGCTCTCTCTCTGACAGGTTATATCTCTGACAGGCTCTCTCTGACAGGTTATATCTCTGACAGGTTATGTCTCTGACATGCTCTCTCTATGACAGGTTATATTGTTGACAGGCTCTGTCTCTGACAGGTTATATCTCTGACAGGCTCTTTCTCTGACAGGTTATATCTCTGACAGGCTCTCTCTGACAGGTTATATCTTTCACAGGCTCTGTCTCTGACAGGCTCTCTCTGACAGGTTATATCTCTGACAGGCTCTCTCTCTGACAGGTTATATCTCTGACAGGTTATATCTCTGACACGCTCTCTCTATGACAGGTTATATTGTTGACAGGCTCTTTCTCTGACAGGTTATATCTCTGACAGGCTCTTTCTCTGACAGGTTATATCTCTGACAGGCTCTCTCTGACAGGTTATGTCTCTGACAGGTTATGTCTCTGACAGGTTACATCTCTGACAGGTTATATCTCTGACAGGCTCTGTCTCTGACGGGTTATATCTATGACAGTCTCTGTCTCTGACAGGTTATATCTCTGACAGGTTATATCTCTGACAGGCTCTGACAGGTTATATCTCTGACAGGCTCTGTCTCTGACAGGTTATATCTCTCACATGCTCTGTCTCTGACAGGTTATATGTCTGACAGGATCTGTCTCTGACAGGTTATATCTCTGACAGGTTATATCTCTGACAGGATCTTTCTCTGACAGGTTACATCTTTGACAGGCTCTCTCTCTGACAGGTTATATCTCCGACAGGTTATGTCTCTGACTGTTTATATCTCTGACAGGCTATATCTCTGACAGGTTATATCTCTGACAGGCTCTGACAGGTTATATCTCTGACAGGTTGTATCTCTGACAGGTTATATCTCTGACTGTTTATACCTCTGACAGGTTATATCTCTGACAGGCTCTGTCTCTGACAGATTATATCTCTTACAGTCTCTGGCAGGTTATATCTCTGACAGTCTCTGACAGGTTATATCTCTGACAGGTTCTGTCTCTGACAGGTTATATCTCTGACTGGTTATATCTCTGACAGGTTATATCTCTAACAGGTTATATCTCTGACAGGTTATATCTCTGACAGTCTCTGACAGGCTCTCTCTCTGACAGGTTATATCTCTGACAGGCTCTCTCTGACAGGTTATATCTCTGACAGGTTATGTCTCTGACATGCTCTCTCTATGACAGGTTATATTGTTGACAGGCTCTGTCTCTGACAGATTATATCTCTGACAGGCTCTGTCTCTGACAGGTTATATCTATGACAGTCTCTGTCTCTGACAGGTTATATCTCTGACAGGTTATATCTCTGACAGGCTCTGACAGGTTATATCTCTGACAGGCTCTGTCTCTGACAGATTATATCTCTCACATGCTCTGTCTCTGACAGGTTATATGTCTGACAGGATCTGTCTCTGACAGGATCTGTCTCTGACAGGTTATATCTCTGACAGGTTATATCTCTGACAGGATCTTTCTCTGACAGGTTACATCTTTGACAGGCTCTCTCTCTGACAGGTTATATCTCCGACAGGTTATGTCTCTGACTGTTTATATCTCTGACAGGCTATATCTCTGACAGGTTATATCTCTGACAGGCTCTGACAGGTTATATCTCTGACAGGTTCTGGCTCTGACAGGTTATATCTCTGACAGGTTATATCTCTGACAGGTTACATCTCTAACAGGTTATATCTCTGACAGGCTCTGTCTCTGACAGGTTATATCTCTGACAGGTTATATCTCTGACAGGCTCTGTCTCTGACAGGTTATATCTCTGACTGGATCTGTCTCTGACAGGTTATATCTCTGACAGGTTATATCTCTGACAGGTTATATCTCTGACAGTCTCTGACAGGCTCTCTCTCTGACAGGTTATATCTCTGACATGCTCTCTCTATGACAGGTTATATTGTTGACAGGCTCTGTCTCTGACAGGTTATATCTCTGACAGTCTCTGACAGGCTCTCTCTCTGACAGGTTATATCTCTGACAGGCTCTCTCTGACAGGTTATATCTCTGACAGGTTATGTCTCTGACATGCTCTCTCTATGACACGTTATATCTCTGACAGTCTCTGACAGGCTCTCTCTCTGACAGGTTATATCTCTGACAGGCTCTCTCTGACAGGTTATATCTCTGACAGGCTCTCTCTCTGACAGGTTATATCTCTGACAGGCTCTCTCCGACAGGTTATATCTCTGACAGGTTATGTCTCTGACATGCTCTCTCTATGACAGGTTATATTGTTGACAGGCTCTTTCTCTGACAGGTTATATCTCTGACAGGCTCTGTCTCTGACAGGTTATATCTCTGACAGGTTATGTCTCTGAGTTGTTATATCTCTGACAGGTTATATCTCTGACAGGTTATATCTCTGACAGTCTCTGACAGGTTATATCTCTGACAGGCTCTGTATTTGACAGGCTCTCTATCTCTTACAGTTTATATCTCTGACAGGCTCTCTCTCTGACAGGTTATATCTCTGACAGGCTCTATCTCTGACTGGTTATATCTCTGACAGGTTATATCTCTAACAGGTTATATCTATGACAGGCTCTCTCTATGACAGGTTATATTGTTGACAGGCTCTGTCTCTGACAGGTTATATCTCTGACAGGCTCTTTCTCTGACAGGTTATATCTCTGACAGGCTCTCTCTCTGACAGGTTATATCTCTGACAGGTTATATCTCTGACAGGTTAAATCTCTGGCAGGTTAAATCTCTCACAGGCTCTGTCTCTGACAGGTTATATCTCTGACAGGCTCTGTCTCTGACAGGTTATATCTCTGACAGTCTCTGACAAGTTATATCTCTGACAGGTTATATGTCTAACATGTTATATATCCGACAGGCTCTGTCTCTGACAGGTTATGTCTCTGACAGTCTCTGACAGGTTATATCTCTGACATTCTCTGTCTCTGACAGGTTATATCTCTGACAGGCTCTGTCTCTGACAGGTTATATCTCTGACTGGTTATATCTCTGACTGGTTATATCTCTGACAGGTTATATTTCTGACAGGTTATATCTCTGACAGTCTCTGACAGGCTCTCTCTCTCTGACAGGTTATATCTCTGACAGGCTCTCTCTGACAGGTTATATCTCTGACAGGTTATGTCTCTGACATGCTCTCTCTATGACAGGTTATATTGTTGACAGGCTCTGTCTCTGACAGGTTATATCTCTGACAGGCTCTTTCTCTGACAGGTTATATCTCTGACAGGCTCTCTCTGACAGGTTATATCTTTCACAGGCTCTGTCTCTGACAGGCTCTCTCTGACAGGTTATATCTCTGACAGGCTCTCTCTCTGACAGGTTATATCTCTGACAGGTTATGTCTCTGACACGCTCTCTCTATGACAGGTTATATTGTTGACAGGCTCTTTCTCTGACAGGTTATATCTCTGACAGGCTCTTTCTCTGACAGGTTATATCTCTGACAGGCTCTCTCTCTGACAGGTTATATCTCTGACAGGTTATGTCTCTGACAGGTTACATCTCTGACAGGTTATATCTCTGACAGGCTCTGTCGCTGACGGGTTATATCTATGACAGTCTCTGTCTCTGACAGGTTATATCTCTGACAGGTTATATCTCTGACAGGCTCTGACAGGTTATATGTCTGACAGGCTCTGGCTCTGACAGGTTATATCTCTGACAGGTTATATCTCTGACAGGTTACATCTCTAACAGGTTATATCTCTGACAGGCTCTGTCTCTGACAGGTTATATCTCTGACAGGTTATATCTCTGACAGGCTCTGTCTCTGACAGGTTATATCTCTGACTGGTTATATCTCTGACAGGTTATATCTCTGACAGGTTATGTCTCTGACACGCTCTCTCTATGACAGGTTATATTGTTGACAGGCTCTTTCTCTGACAGGTTATATCTCTGACAGGCTCTTTCTCTGACAGGTTATATCTCTGACAGGCTCTCTCTCTGACAGGTTATATCTCTGACAGGCTCTCTCTGACAGGTTATATCTCTGACAGGTTATGTCTCTGACATGCTCTCTCTATGACAGGTTATATTGTTGACAGGCTCTTTCTCTGACAGGTTATATCTCTGACAGGCTCTGTCTCTGACAGGTTATATCTCTGACAGGCTCTGTCTCTGACAGGTTATATCTCTGACAGGTTATATCTCTGACAGGTTATGTCTCTGAGTGGTTATATCTCTGACAGGTTATATCTCTGACAGGTTATATCTCTGACAGTCTCTGACAGGTTATATCTCTGACAGGCTCTGTCTCTGACAGGCTCTCTATCTCTTACAGTTTATATCTCTGACAGGCTCTCTCTCTGACAGGTTATATCTCTGACAGGCTCTATCTCTGACTGGTTTTATCTCTGACAGGTTATATCTCTAACAGGTTATATCTCTGACAGGCTCTCTCTATGACAGGTTATATTGTTGACAGGCTCTGTCTCTGACAGGTTATATCTCTGACAGGCTCTTTCTCTGACAGGTTATATCTCTGACAGGCTCTCTCTCTGACAGGTTATATCTCTGACAGGTTATATCTCTGACAGGTTAAATCTCTGGCAGGTTAAATCTCTCACAGGCTCTGTCTCTGACAGGTTATATCTCTGACAGGCTCTGTCTCTGACAGGTTATATCTCTGACTGGTTATATCTCTGACAGGTTATATCTCTAACAGGTTATATCTCTGACAGGCTCTGTCTCTGACAGGTTATATCTCTGACAGTCTCTGACAAGTTATATCTCTGACAGGTTATATGTCTAACATGTTATATATCCGACAGGCTCTGTCTCTGACAGGTTATGTCTCTGACAGTCTCTGACAGGTTATATCTCTGACATTCTCTGTCTCTGACAGGTTATATCTCTGACAGGCTCTGTCTCTGACAGGTTATATCTCTGACTGGTTATATCTCTGACTGGTTATATCTCTGACAGGTTATATTTCTGACAGGTTATATCTCTGACAGTCTCTGACAGGCTCTCTCTCTGACAGGTTATATCTCTGACAGGCTCTCTCTGACAGGTTATATCTCTGACAGGTTATGTCTCTGACATGCTCTCTCTATGACAGGTTATATTGTTGACAGGCTCTGTCTCTGACAGGTTATATCTCTCACATGCTCTGTCTCTGACAGGTTATATGTCTGACAGGCTCTGGCTCTGACAGGTTATATCTCTGACAGGTTATATCTCTGACAGGTTACATCTCTAACAGGTTATATCTCTGACAGGCTCTGTCTCTGACAGGTTATATCTCTGACAGGTTATATCTCTGACAGGCTCTGTCTCTGACAGGTTATATCTCTGACTGGTTATATCTCTGACAGGTTATATCTCTAACAGGTTATATCTCTGACAGGCTCTGTCTCTGACAGGTTTTATCTCTGACAGGTTATATCTCTGACAGTCTCTGACAGGCTCTCTCTCTGACAGGTTATATCTCTGACATGCTCTCTCTGACAGGTTATATCTCTGACAGGTTATGTCTCTGACAGGTTATATCTATGACAGTCTCTGTCTCTGACAGGTTATATCTCTGAAAGGTTATATCTCTGACAGGCTCTGACAGGTTATATCTCTGACAGGCTCTGTCTCTGACAGGTTATATCTCTCACATGCTCTGACTCTGACAGGTTATATGTCTGACAGGCTCTGTCTCTGACAGGTTATATCTCTGACAGGTTATATCTCTGACAGGTTATATCTCTGACAGGATCTTTCTCTGACAGGTTATATCTTTGACAGGCTCTCTCTCTGACAGGTTATATCTCTGACAGGTTATGTCTCTGACTGTTTATATCTCTGACAGGCTATATCTCTGACAGGTTATATCTCTGACAGGCTCTGTCTCTGACAGGTTATATCTCTGACAGTCTCTGACAGGTTATATCTCTGACAGGTTATATCTCTGACTGTTTATACCTCTGACAGGTTATATCTCTGACAGGCTCTGTCTCTGACAGATTATATCTCTTACAGTCTCTGGCAGGTTATATCTCTGACAGTCTCTGACAGGCTCTCTCTCTGACAGGTTATATCTCTGACAGGCTCTCTCTGACAGGTTATATCTCTGACAGGTTATGTCTCTGACATGCTCTCTCTATGACAGGTTATATTGTTGACAGGCTCTGTCTCTGACAGGTTATATATCTGACAGGCTCTTTCTCTGACAGGTTATATCTCTGACAGGCTCTCTCTGACAGGTTATATCTTTCACAGGCTCTGTCTCTGACAGGCTCTCTCTGACAGGTTATATCTCTGACAGGCTCTCTCTGACAGGTTATATCTCTGACAGGTTATGTCTCTGACACGCTCTCTCTATGACAGGTTATATTGTTGACAGGCTCTTTCTCTGACAGGTTATATCTCTGACAGGCTCTTTCTCTGACAGGTTATATCTCTGACAGGCTCTCTCTCTGACAGGTTATATCTCTGACAGGTTATGTCTCTGACAGGTTACATCTCTGACAGGTTATATCTCTGACAGGCTCTGTCTCTGACGGGTTATATCTATGACAGTCTCTGTCTCTGACAGGTTATATCTCTGACAGGTTATATCTCTGACAGTCTCTGACAGGCTCTCTCTCTGACAGGTTATATCTCTGACAGGCTCTCTCTGACAGGTTATATCTCTGACAGGTTATGTCTCTGACAGGTTATATCTATGACAGTCTCTGTCTCTGACAGGTTATATCTCTGAAAGGTTATATCTCTGACAGGCTCTGACAGGTTATATCTCTGACAGGCTCTGTCTCTGACAGGTTATATCTCTCACATGCTCTCTCTCTGACAGGTTATATCTCTGACAGGTTATGTCTCTGACTGTTTATATCTCTGACAGGCTATATCTCTGACAGGTTATATCTCTGACAGGCTCTGTCTCTGACAGGTTATATCTCTGACAGTCTCTGACAGGTTATATCTCTGACAGGTTATATCTCTGACTGTTTATACCTCTGACAGATTATATCTCTGACAGGCTCTGTCTCTGACAGATTATATCTCTTACAGTCTCTGGCAGGTTATATCTCTGACAGTCTCTGACAGGCTCTCTCTCTGACAGGTTATATCTCTGACAGGCTCTCTCTGACAGGTTATATCTCTGACAGGTTATGTCTGTGACATGCTCTCTCTATGACAGGTTATATTGTTGACAGGCTCTGTCTCTGACAGGTTATATATCTGACAGGCTCTTTCTCTGACAGGTTATATCTCTCACATGCTCTGTCTCTGACAGGTTATATCTATGACAGTCTCTGTCTCTGACAGGTTATATCTCTGACAGGTTATATCTCTGACAGGCTCTGACAGGTTATATCTCTGACAGGCTCTGTCTCTGACAGGTTATATCTCTCACATGCTCTGTCTCTGACAGGTTATATGTCTGACAGTTTATATCTCTGACAGGTTATATCTCTAACAGGTTATATCTCTGACAGGCTCTGTCTCTGACAGGTTATATCTCTGACAGGCTCTGTCTCTGACAGGTTATATCTCTGACTGGTTATATCTCTGACAGGTTATATCTCTAAAAGGTTATATCTCTGACAGGCTCTGTCTCTGACAGGTTATATCTCTGACAGGTTATATCTCTGACAGTCTCTGACAGGCTCTCTCTCTGACAGGTTATATCTCTGACAGGCTCTCTCTGACAGGTTATATCTCTGACAGGTTATGTCTCTGACATGCTCTCTCTATGACAGGTTATATTGTTGACAGGCTCTGTCTCTGACAGGTTATATCTCTGATAGGCTCTTTCTCTGATAGGTTATATCTCTGACAGGCTCTCTCTGACAGGTTATATCTTTCACAGGCTCTGTCTCTGACAGGCTCTCTCTGACAGGTTATATCTCTGACAGGCTCTCTCTCTGACAGGTTATATCTCTGACAGGTTACGTCTCTGACACGCTCTCTCTATGACAGGTTATATTGTTGACAGGCTCTTTCTCTGACAGGTTATATCTCTGACAGGCTCTTTCTCTGACAGGTTATATCTCTGACAGGCTCTCTCTCTGACAGGTTATATCTCTTACAGGTTATGTCTCTGACAGGTTACATCTCTGACAGGTTATATCTCTGACAGGCTCTGTCTCTGACGGGTTATATCTATGACAGTCTCTGTCTCTGACAGGTTATATCTCTGACAGGTTATATCTCTGACAGGCTCTGACAGGTTATATCTCTGACAGGCTCTGTCTCTGACAGGTTATATCTCTCACATGCTCTGTTTCTGACAGGTTATATGTCTGACAGGCTCTGTCTCTGACAGGTTATATCTCTGACAGGTTATATCTCTGACAGGTTATATCTCTAACAGGTTATATCTCTGACAGGCTCTGTCTCTGACAGGTTATATCTCTGACAGGCTCTGTCTCTGACAGGTTATATCTCTGACTGGTTATATCTCTGACAGGTTATATCTCTAACAGGTTATATCTCTGACAGGCTCTGTCTCTGACAGGTTATATCTCTGACAGGTTATATCTCTGACAGTCTCTGACAGGCTCTCTCTCTGACAGGTTATATCTCTGACAGGCTCTCTCTGACAGGTTATATCTCTGACAGGTTATGTCTCTGACATGCTCTCTCTTTGACAGGTTATATTGTTGACAGGCTCTATCTCTGACAGGTTATATCTCTGACAGGCTCTTTCTCTGACAGGTTATATCTCTGACAGGCTCTCTCTGACAGGTTATATCTTTCACAGGCTCTGTCTCTGACAGGCTCTCTCTGACAGGTTATATCTCTGACAGGCTCTCTCTCTGACAGGTTATATCTCTGACAGGTTATGTCTCTGACACGCTCTCTCTATGACAGGTTATATTGTTGACAGGCTCTTTCTCTGACAGGTTATATCTCTGACAGGCTCTTTCTCTGACAGGTTATATCTCTGACAGGCTCTCTCTCTGACAGGTTATATCTCTGACAGGTTATGTCTCTGACAGGTTACATCTCTGACAGGTTATATCTCTGACAGGCTCTGTCTCTGACGGGTTATATCTATGACAGTCTCTGTCTCTGACAGGTTATATCTCTGACAGGTTATATCTCTGACAGGCTCTGACAGGTTATATCTCTGACAGGCTCTGTCTCTGACAGGTTATATGTCTGAAAGGTTATATCTATGACAGGTTATATCTCTAACAGGTTATATCTCTGACAGGCTCTGTCTCTGACAGGTTATATCTCTGACAGGCTCTGTCTCTGACAGGTTATATCTCTGACTGGTTATATCTCTGACAGGTTATATCTCTAACAGGTTATATCTCTGACAGGCTCTGTCTCTGACAGGTTATATCTCTGACAGGTTATATCTCTGACAGTCTCTGACAGGCTCTCTCTCTGACAGGTTATATCTCTGACAGGCTCTCTCTGACAGGTTATATCTCTGACAGGTTATGTCTCTGACATGCTCTCTCTATGACAGGTTATATTGTTGACAGGCTCTGTCTCTGACAGGTTATATCTCTGACAGGCTCTTTCTCTGACAGGTTATATCTCTGACAGGCTCTCTCTGACAGGTTATATCTTTCACAGGCTCTGTCTCTGACAGGCTCTCTCTGACAGGTTATATCTCTGACAGGCTCTCTCTCTGACAGGTTATATCTCTGACAGGTTATGTCTCTGACACGCTCTCTCTATGACAGGTTATATTGTTGACAGGCTCTTTCTCTGACAGGTTATATCTCTGACAGGCTCTTTCTCTGACAGGTTATATCTCTGACAGGCTCTGTCTCTGACAGGTTATATCTCTGACAGGTTATGTCTCTGAGTGGTTATATCTCTGACAGGTTATATCTCTGACAGGTTATATCTCTGACAGTCTCTGACAGGTTATATCTCTGACAGGCTCTGTCTCTGACAGGCTCTCTATCTCTTACAGGTTATATCTCTGACAGGCTCTCTCTATGACAGGTTATATTGTTGACAGGCTCTGTCTCTGACAGGTTATATCTCTGACAGGCTCTTTCTCTGACAGGTTATATCTCTGACAGGCTCTCTCTCTGACAGGTTATATCTCTGACAGGTTAAATCTCTGGCAGGTTAAATCTCTCACAGGCTCTGTCTCTGACAGGTTATATCTCTGACAGGCTCTGTCTCTGACAGGTTATATCTCTGACAGGTTATATCTCTGCCACGTTATATCTCTGACAGGTTATATCTCTGACAGGCTCTGTCTCTGACAGGTTATATCTCTCACATGCTCTGTCTCTGACAGGTTATATGTCTGACAGGCTCTGTCTCTGACAGGTTGTATCTCTGACAGGTTATATCTCTGACAGGTTATATCTCTAACAGGTTATATCTCTGACAGGCTCTGTCTCCGACAGGTTATATTTCTGACAGGCTCTGACAGGTTATATCTCTGACAGTCTCTGACAGGTTATATCTATGACAGGCTCTGTCTCTGACAGGTTATATCTCTAACAGGTTATATCTCTGACAGGCTCTGTCTCTGACAGGTTATATCTGTGACAGGCTTGGTCTCTGACAGGCTTGGTCTCTGACAGGTTATATCTTTGACAGCTTATATCTCTGACAGTCTCTGACAGGTTATATCTCTGACAGGTTATATCTCTAACAGGCTCTGTCTCTAACAGGTTATATCTCTGACAGGTTATATCTCTGACAGGTTATATCTCTAACAGGTTATATATCCGACAGGCTCTGTCTCTGACAGGTTATATCTCTGACAGTCTCTGACAGGTTATATCTCTGACATGCTCTGTCTCTGACAGGTTATATCTCTGACAGGCTCATTCTCTGACAGGTTATATCTCTGACAGGCTCTATCTCTGACAGGTTAAATCTCTGACAGGTTATATCTCTGACAGGTTATATCTCTGACAGGTTATGTCTCTGACAGGCTCTGTCTCTGACAGGTTATATCTCTGACATGCTCTGTCTCTGACAGGTTATATCTCTGACATGCTCTGTCTCTGACAGGTTATATCTCTGACAGGTTATATCTCTGACAGGTTATATCTCTAACAGGTTATATCTCTGACAGGCTCTCTCTCTGACAGGTTATATTTCTGACAGTCTCTGACAGGTTATATCTCTGACAGGCTCTGTCTCTGACAGGTTATATCTCCAAAAGGTTATATCTCTGACAGGCTCTGTCTCTGACAGATTATATCTGTGACAGGCTTGGTCTCTGACAGGTTATATCTTTGACAGGTTATATCTCTGACAGCCTCTGACAGGTTATATCTCTGACAGGTTATATCTCTAACAGGCTCTGTCTCTGACAGGTTATATCTCTGACAGGTTATATCTCTGACAGGTTATATCTCTAACAGGTTATATCTCTGACAGGCTCTGTCTCTGACAGGTTATATCTCTGACAAGTTATATCTCTGACAGGTTATATGTCTAACAGGTTATATATCCGACAGGCTCTATCTCTGACAGGTTATGTCTCTGACAGTCTCTGACAGGTTATATCTCTGACATTCTCTGTCTCTGACAGGTTATATCTCTGACAGGCTCTGTCTCTGACAGGTTATATCTCTGACAGGTTATATCTCTGACAGGCTCTGTCTCTGACGGGTTATATCTATGACAGTCTCTGTCTCTGACAGGTTATATCTCTGACAGGTTATATCTCTGACAGGCTCTGTCTCTGACAGGTTATATCTCTCACATGCTCTGTCTCTGACAGGTTATATGTCTGACAGGCTCTGTCTCTGACAGTTTATATCTCTGACAGGTTATATCTCTGACAGGTTATATCTCTAACAGGTTAAATCTCTGACAGGCTCTGTCTCTGACAGGTTATTTCTCTGACAGGCTCTGTCTCTGACAGGTTATATCTCTGACTGGTTATATCTCTGACAGGTTATATCTCTAACAGGTTATATCTCTGACAGGCTCTGTCTCTGACAGGTTATATCTCTGACAGGTTATATCTCTGACAGTCTCTGACAGGCTCTCTCTCTGACAGGTTATATCTCTGACAGGCTATCTCTGACAGGTTATATCTCTGACAGGTTATGTCTCTGACATGCTCTCTCTATGACAGGTTATATTGTTGACAGGCTCTGTCTCTGACAGGTTATATCTCTGACAGGCTCTTTCTCTGACAGGTTATATCTCTGACAGGCTCTGTCTCTGACAGGTTATATCTCACAGGCTCTGCTCGACAGGTTATATTCTCTGACAGGCTCTCTCTCTGACAGGTTATATCTCTGACAGATTATGTCTCTGACACGCTCTCTCTATGACAGGTTATATTGTTGACAGGCTCTTTCTCTGACAGGTTATATCTCTGACAGGCTCTTTCTCTGACAGGTTATATCTCTGACAGGCTCTCTCTCTGACAGGTTATATCTCTGGCAGGTTATGTCTCTGACAGGTTACATCTCTGACAGGTTATATCTCTGACAGGCTCTGTCTCTGACGGGTTATATCTATGACAGTCTCTGTCTCTGACAGGTTATATCTCTGACTGGTTATATCTCTGACAGGCTCTGACAGGTTATATCTCTGACAGGCTCTGTCTCTGACAGGTTATATCTCTCACATGCTCTGTCTCTGACAGGTTATATGTCTGACAGGCTCTGTCTCTGACAGGTTATATCTCTGACAGGTTATATCTCTGACAGGTTATATCTCTAACAGGTTATATCTCTGACAGGCTCTGTCTCTGACAGGTTATATCTCTGACAGGCTCTGTCTCTGACAGGTTATATCTCTGACTGGTTATATCTCTGACAGGTTATATCTCTAACAGGTTATATCTCTGACAGGCTCTGTCTCTGACAGGTTATATCTCTGACAGGTTATATCTCTGACAGTCTCTGACAGGCTCTCTCTCTGACAGGTTATATCTCTGACAGGCTCTCTCTGACAGGTTATATCTCTGACAGGTTATGTCTCTGACATGCTCTCTCTATGACAGGTTATATTGTTGACAGGCTCTGTCTCTGACAGGTTATATCTCTGACAGGCTCTTTCTCTGACAGGTTATATCTCTGACAGGCTCTCTCTGACAGGTTATATCTTTCACAGGCTCTGTCTCTGACAGGCTCTCTCTGACAGGTTATATCTCTGACAGGCTCTCTCTCTGACAGGTTATATCTCTGACAGGTTATGTCTCTGACACGCTCTCTCTATGACAGGTTATATTGTTGACAGGCTCTTTCTCTGACAGGTTATATCTCTGACAGGCTCTTTCTCTGACAGGTTATATCTCTGACAGGCTCTTTCTCTGACAGGTTATATCTCTGACAGGTTATATCTCTGACAGGCTCTTTCTCTGACAGGTTATATCTCTCACATGCTCTGTCTCTGACAGGTTATATGTCTGACAGGCTCTGTCTCTGACAGGTTATATCTCTGCCGACAGGTTATGTCTCTGAGTGGTTATATCTCTGACAGGTTATATCTCTGACAGGTTATATCTCTGACAGTCTCTGACAGGTTATATCTCTGACAGGCTCTGTCTCTGACAGGCTCTCTATCTCTTACAGGTTATATCTCTGACAGGCTCTCTCTATGACAGGTTATATTGTTGACAGGCTCTGTCTCTGACAGGTTATATCTCTGACAGGCTCTCTCTCTGACAGGTTATATCTCTGACAGGTTATGTCTCTGACAGGTTATATCTCTGACAGGTTAAATCTCTGGCAGGTTATATCTCTCACAGGCTCTGTCTCTGACAGGTTATATCTCTGACAGGCTCTGTCTCTGACAGGTTATATCTCTGACAGGTTATATCTCTGACAGGTTATATCTCTGACAGGTTATATCTCTGACAGGCTCTGTCTCTGACAGGTTATATCTCTCACATGCTCTGTCTCTGACAGGTTATATGTCTGACAGGCTCTGTCTCTGACAGGTTGTATCTCTGACAGGTTATATCTCTGACAGGTTATATCTCTAACAGGTTATATCTCTGACAGGCTCTGTCTCCGACAGGTTATATTTCTGACAGTCTCTGACAGGTTATATCTCTGACAGTCTCTGACAGGTTATATCTCTGACAGGCTCTGTCTCTGACAGGTTATATCTCTGACAGGCTCTGTCTCTGACAGGTTATATCTGTGACAGGCTTGGTCTCTGATAGGCTTGGTCTCTGACAGGTTATATCTTTGACAGCTTATATCTCTGACAGTCTCTGACAGGTTATATCTCTGACAGGTTATATCTCTAACAAGCTCTGTCTCTAACAGGTTATATCTCTGACAGGTTATATCTCTGACAGGTTATATCTCTAACAGGTTATATCTCTGACAGGCTCTGTCTCTGACAGGTTATATCTCTGACAGTCTCTGACAAGTTATATCTCTGACATGTTATATGTCTAACAGGTTATATATCCGACAGGCTCTGTCTCTGACAGGTTATGGCTCTGACAGTCTCTGACAGGTTATATCTCTGACAGGCTCTATCTCTGACAGGTTAAATCTCTGACAGGTTATATCTCTGACAGGTTATATCTCTGACAGGTTATATCTCTGACAGGCTCTGTCTCTGACAGGTTATATCTCTGACAGGCTCTGTCTCTGACAGGTTATATCTCTGACAGGTTATATCTCTGACTGTTTATACCTCTGATAGGTTATATCTCTGACAGGCTCTGTCTCTGACAGATTATATCTCTTACAGTCTCTGGCAGGTTATATCTCTGACAGTCTCTGACAGGCTCTCTCTCTGACAGGTTATATCTCTTACAGGCTCTCTCTGACAGGTTATATCTCTGACAGGTTATGTCTCTGACATGCTCTCTCTATGACAGGTTATATTGTTGACAGGCTCTGTCTCTGACAGGTTATATCTCTGACAGGCTCTTTCTCTGACAGGTTATATCTCTGACAGGCTCTCTCTGACAGGTTATATCTTTCACAGGCTCTGTCTCTGACAGGCTCTCTCTGACAGGTTATATCTCTGACAGGCTCTCTCTCTGACAGGTTATATCTCTGACAGGTTATGTCTCTGACACGCTCTCTCTATGACAGGTTATATTGTTGACAGGCTCTTTCTCTGACAGGTTATATCTCTGACAGGCTCTTCTCTGACAGGTTATATCTCTGACAGGCTCTCTCTCTGACAGGTTATATCTCTGACAGGTTATGTCTCTGACAGGTTACATCTCTGACAGGTTATATCTCTGACAGGCTCTGTCTCTGACGGGTTATATCTATGACAGTCTCTGTCTCTGACAGGTTATATCTCTGACAGGTTATATCTCTGACAGGCTCTGTCTCTGACAGGTTATATCTCTCACATGCTCTGTCTCTGACAGGTTATATGTCTGACAGGCTCTGTCTCTGACAGGTTATATCTCTGACAGGTTATATCTCTGACAGGTTATATCTCTGACAGGTTATATCTCTGACAGGTTATATCTCTGACAGGTTATATCTCTGACAGGCTCTTCTCTGACAGGTTATATCTCTGACAGGCTCTTTCTCTGACAGGTTATATCTCTGACAGGCTCTCTCTCTGACAGGTTATATCTCTGACAGGTTATATCTCTGACAGGTTATATCTCTAACAGGTTATATCTCTGACAGGCTCTGTCTCTGACAGGTTATATTTCTGACAGTCTCTGACAGGTTATATCTCTGACAGGCTCTGTCTCTGACAGGTTATATCTCCAAAAGGTTATATCTCTGACAGGCTCTGTCTCTGACAGATTATATCTGTGACAGGCTTGGTCTCTGACAGGTTATATCTTTGACAGGTTATATCTCTGACAGCCTCTGACAGGTTATATCTCTGACAGGTTATATCTCTAACAGGCTCTGTCTCTGACAGGTTATATCTCTGACATTCTCTGTCTCTGACAGGTTATATCTCTGACAGGCTCTGTCTCTGACAGGTTATATCTCTGACAGGCTCTATCTCTGACAGGTTATATCTCTGACAGGTTATATCTCTGACAGGCTCTGTCTCTGACGGGTTATATCTATGACAGTCTCTGTCTCTGACAGGTTATATCTCTGACAGGTTATATCTCTGACAGGCTCTGTCTCTGACAGGTTATATCTCTCACATGCTCTGTCTCTGACAGGTTATATGTCTGACAGGCTCTGTCTCTGACAGGTTATATCTCTGACAGGTTATATCTCTGACAGGTTATATCTCTGACAGGTTATATCTCTGACAGGCTCTGTCTCTGACAGGTTATATCTCTGACAGGCTCTGTCTCTGACAGGTTATATCTCTGACTGGTTATATCTCTGACAGGTTATATCTCTAACAGGTTATATCTCTGACAGGCTCTGTCTCTGACAGGTTATATCTCTGACAGGTTATATCTCTGACAGTCTCTGACAGGCTCTCTCTCTGACAGGTTATATCTCTGACAGGCTCTCTCTGACAGGTTATATCTCTGACAGGTTATGTCTCTGACATGCTCTCTCTATGACAGGTTATATTGTTGACAGGCTCTGTCTCTGACAGGTTATATCTCTGACAGGCTCTTTCTCTGACAGGTTATATCTCTGACAGGCTCTCTCTGACAGGTTATATCTTTCACAGGCTCTGTCTCTGACAGGCTCTCTCTGACAGGTTATATCTCTGACAGGCTCTCTCTCTGACAGGTTATATCTCTGACAGGTTATGTCTCTGACACGCTCTCTCTATGACAGGTTATATTGTTGACAGGCTCTTTCTCTGACAGGTTATATCTCTGACAGGCTCTTTCTCTGACAGGTTATATCTCTGACAGGCTCTTTCTCTGACAGGTTATATCTCTGACAGGTTATATCTCTGACAGGCTCTTTCTCTGACAGGTTATATCTCTCACATGCTCTGTCTCTGACAGGTTATATGTCTGACAGGCTCTGTCTCTGACAGGTTATATCTCTGACAGGTTATATCTCTGACAGGTTATATCTCTGACAGGATCTTTCTCTGACAGGTTATATCTTTGACAGGCTCTCTCTCTGACAGGTTATATCTTTGACAGGCTCTCTCTCTGACAGGTTATATCTCTGACAGGTTATGTCTCTGACTGTTTATATCTCTGACAGGCTATATCTCTGACAGGTTATATCTCTGACAGGCTCTGTCTCTGACAGGTTATATCTCTGACAGTCTCTGACAGGTTATATCTCTGACAGGTTATATCTCTGACTGTTTATACCTCTGATAGGTTATATCTCTGACAGGCTCTGTCTCTGACAGATTATATCTCTTACAGTCTCTGGCAGGTTATATCTCTGACAGTCTCTGACAGGCTCTCTCTCTGACAGGTTATATCTCTTACAGGCTCTCTCTGACAGGTTATATCTCTGACAGGTTATGTCTCTGACATGCTCTCTCTATGACAGGTTATATTGTTGACAGGCTCTGTCTCTGACAGGTTATATCTCTGACAGGCTCTTTCTCTGACAGGTTATATCTCTGACAGGCTCTCTCTGACAGGTTATATCTTTCACAGGCTCTGTCTCTGACAGGCTCTCTCTGACAGGTTATATCTCTGACAGGCTCTCTCTCTGACAGGTTATATCTCTGACAGGTTATGTCTCTGACACGCTCTCTCTATGACAGGTTATATTGTTGACAGGCTCTTTCTCTGACAGGTTATATCTCTGACAGGCTCTTTCTCTGACAGGTTATATCTCTGACAGGCTCTCTCTCTGACAGGTTATATCTCTGACAGGTTATGTCTCTGACAGGTTACATCTCTGACAGGTTATATCTCTGACAGGCTCTGTCTCTGACGGGTTATATCTATGACAGTCTCTGTCTCTGACAGGTTATATCTCTGACAGGTTATATCTCTGACAGGCTCTGTCTCTGACAGGTTATATCTCTCACATGCTCTGTCTCTGACAGGTTATATGTCTGACAGGCTCTGTCTCTGACAGGTTATATCTCTGACAGGTTATATCTCTGACAGGTTATATCTCTAACAGGTTATATCTCTGACAGGCTCTGTCTCTGACAGGTTATATCTCTGACAGGCTCTGTCTCTGACAGGTTATATCTCTGACTGGTTATATCTCTGACAGGTTATATCTCTAACAGGTTATATCTCTGACAGGCTCTGTCTCTGAAGGTTATATCTCTGACAGGTTATATCTCTGACAGTCTCTGACAGGCTCTCTCTCTGACAGGTTATATCTCTGACAGGCTCTCTCTGACAGGTTATATCTCTGACAGGTTATGTCTCTGACATGCTCTCTCTATGACAGGTTATATTGTTGACAGGCTCTGTCTCTGACAGGTTATATCTCTGACAGGCTCTTTCTCTGACAGGTTATATCTCTGACAGGCTCTCTCTGACAGGTTATATCTTTCACAGGCTCTGTCTCTGACAGGCTCTCTCCGACAGGTTATATCTCTGACAGGCTCTCTCTCTGACAGGTTATATCTCTGACAGGTTATGTCTCTGACACGCTCTCTCTATGACAGGTTATATTGTTGACAGGCTCTTTCTCTGACAGGTTATATCTCTGACAGGCTCTTTCTCTGACAGGTTATATCTCTGACAGGCTCTCTCTCTGACAGGTTATATCTCTGACAGGCTCTGTCTCTGACGGGTTATATCTATGACAGTCTCTGTCTCTGACAGGTTATATCTCTGACAGGTTATATCTCTGACAGGCTCTGACAGGTTATATCTCTGACAGGCTCTGTCTCTGACAGGTTATATCTCTCACATGCTCTGTCTCTGACAGGTTATATGTCTGACAGGCTCTCTCTCTGACAGGTTATATCTCTGACAGGTTATATCTCTGACAGGTTATATCTCTGACAGGATCTTTCTCTGACAGGTTATATCTTTGACAGGCTCTCTCTCTGACAGGTTATATCTCTGACAGGTTATGTCTCTTACTGTTTATATCTCTGACAGGCTATATCTCTGACAGGTTATATCTCTGACAGGCTCTGTCTCTGACAGGTTATATCTCTGACAGTCTCTGACAGGTTATATCTCTGACAGGTTATATCTCTGACTGTTTATACCTCTGACAGGTTATATCTCTGACAGGCTCTGTCTCTGACAGATTATATCTCTTACAGTCTCTGGCAGGTTATATCTCTGACAGTCTCTGACAGGTTATATCTCTGACAGGCTCTGTCTCTGACAGGTTATATCTCTGACTGGTTATATCTCTGACAGGTTATATCTCTAACAGGTTATATCTATGACAGGTTATATCTCTGACAGTCTCTGACAGGCTCTCTCTCTGACAGGTTATATCTCTGTCAGGCTCTCTCTGACAGGTTATATCTCTGACAGGTTATGTCTCTGACATGCTCTCTCTATGACAGGTTATATTGTTGACAGGCTCTGTCTCTGACAGGTTATATCTCTGACAGGCTCTTTCTCTTACAGGTTATATCTCTGACAGGCTCTCTCTGACAGGTTATATCTTTGACAGTCTCTGTCTCTGACAGGTTCTCTCTGACAGGTTATATCTCTGACAGGCTCTCTCTCTGACAGGTTATATCTCTGACAGGTTATGTCTCTGACACGCTCTCTCTATGACAGGTTATATTGTTGACAGGCTCTTTCTCTGACAGGTTATATCTCTGACAGGCTCTTTCTCTGACAGGTTATATCTCTGACAGGCTCTCTCTCTGACAGGTTATATCTCTGACAGGCTCTCACTGACAGGTTATATCTCTGACAGGTTATGTCTCTGACATGCTCTCTCTATGACAGGTTATATTGTTGACAGGCTCTGTCTCTGACAGGTCATATCTCTGACAGGCTCTTTCTCTGACAGGTTATATCTCTGACAGGCTCTCTCTGACAGGTTATATCTTTCACAGGCTCTGTCTCTGACAGGCTCTCTCTGACAGGTTATATCTCTGACAGTCTCTGACAGGTTATATCTCTGACAGGCTCTGTCTCTGACAGGCTCTCTCTCTGACAGGTTATATCTCTGACAGGTTATATTGCTGACAGGCTCTGTCTCTGACAGGTTATATATCTGACAGGCTCTTTCTCTGACAGGTTATATCTCTGACAGGCTCTGTCTCTGACAGGTTATATCTCTGACAGGCTCTGTCTCTGACAGGTTATATCTCTGACAGGTTATGTCTCTGAGTGGTTATATCTCTGACAGGTTATATCTCTGACAGGTTATATCTCTGACAGTCTCTGACAGGTTATATCTCTGACAGGCTCTGTCTCTGACAGGCTCTCTATCTCTTACAGGTTATATCTCTGACAGGCTCTCTCTATGACAGGTTATATTGTTGACAGGCTCTGTCTCTGACAGGTTATATCTCTGACAGGCTCTTTCTCTGACAGGTTATATCTCTGACAGGCTCTCTCTCTGACAGGTTTTATCTCTGACAGGTTAAATCTCTGGCAGGTTAAATCTCTCACAGGCTCTGTCTCTGACAGGTTATATCTCTGACAGGCTCTGTCTCTGACAGGTTATATCTCTGACAGGTTATATCTCTGACAGGTTATATCTCTGACAGGTTATATCTCTGACAGGCTCTGTCTCTGACAGGTTATATCTCTCACATGCTCTGTCTCTGACAGGTTATATGTCTGACAGGCTCTGTCTCTGACAGGTTGTATCTCTGACAGGTTATATCTCTGACAGGTTATATCTCTGACAGGTTATATCTCTGACAGGCTCTGTCTCCGACAGGTTATATTTCTGACAGTCTCTGACAGGTTATATCTCTGACAGGTCTCTGACAGGTTATATCTCTGACAGGCTCTGTCTCTGACAGGTTATATCTCTGACAGGCTCTGTCTCTGACAGGTTATATCTGTGACAGGCTTGGTCTCTGATAGGCTTGGTCTCTGACAGGTTATATCTTTGACAGCTTATATCTCTGACAGTCTCTGACAGGTTATATCTCTGACAGGTTATATCTCTAACAGGCTCTGTCTCTGACAGGTTATATCTCTGACAGGTTATATCTCTGACAGGTTATATCTCTAACAGGTTATATCTCTGACAGGCTCTGTCTCTGACAGGTTATATCTCTGACAGTCTCTGCAAGTTATATCTCTGACATGTTATATGTCTAACAGGTTATATATCCGACAGGCTCTGTCTCTGACAGGTTATGGCTCTGACAGTCTCTGACAGGTTATATCTCTGACAGGCTCTATCTCTGACAGGTTATATCTCTGACAGGCTCTGTCTCTGACAGGTTATATCTCTGACAGGTTATGTCTCTGACAGGCTCTGTCTCTGACAGGTTATATCTCTGACAGGCTCTGTCTCTGACAGGTTATATCTCTGACAGGTTATATCTCTGACAGGTTATATCTCTGACAGGTTATATCTCTGACAGGCTCTGTCTCTGACAGGTTATATCTCTGACAGGCTCTGTCTCTGACAGGTTATATCTCTGACAGGTTATATCTCTGACAGGTTATATCTCTGACAGGTCTATATCTCTGACAGGCTCTGTCTCTGACAGGTTATATCTCTGACAGGCTCTGTCTCTGACAGGTTATATCTCTGACAGGCTCTGTCTCTGACAGGTTATATCTCTGACAGGCTCTCTCTGACAGGTTATATCTCTGACAGGTTCTGTCTCTGACAGGCTCTTCTCTGACAGGTTATATCTCTGACAGGCTCTGTCTCTGACAGGTTATATCTCTGACAGGCTCTGTCTCTGACAGGTTATATCTCTGACAGGTTATATCTCTGACAGGCTCTGTCTCTGACAGGTTATATCTCTGACAGGCTCTGTCTCTGACAGGTTATATCTCTGACAGGTTATATCTCTGACAGGTTATATCTCTGACAGGTTATATCTCTGACAGGCTCTGTCTCTGACAGGTTATATCTCTGACAGGCTCTGTCTCTGACAGGTTATATCTCTGACAGGTTATATCTCTGACAGGTTATATCTCTGACAGTCTCTGACAGGCTCTCTCTCTGACAGGTTATATCTCTGACAGGCTCTCTCTGACAGGTTATATCTCTGACAGGTTATGTCTCTGACATGCTCTCTCTATGACAGGTTATATCTCTGACAGGCTCTGTCTCTGACAGGTTATATCTCTGACAGGCTCTTTCTCTGACAGGTTATATCTCTGACAGGCTCTCTCTGACAGGTTATATCTTTGACAGGCTCTGTCTCTGACAGGCTCTCTCTGACAGGTTATATCTCTGACAGGCTCTCTCCTGACAGGTTATATCTCTGACAGGTTATGTCTCTGACACGCTCTCTCTATGACAGGTTATATTGTTGACAGGCTCTTTCTCTGACAGGTTATATCTCTGACAGGCTCTTTCTCTGACAGGTTATATCTCTGACAGGCTCTCTCTCTGACAGGTTATATCTCTGACAGGTTATGTCTCTGACAGGTTACATCTCTGACAGGTTATATCTCTGACAGGCTCTGTCTCTGACGGGTTATATCTATGACAGTCTCTGTCTCTGACAGGTTATATCTCTGACAGGTTATATCTCTGACAGGTTATCTCTGACAGGCTCTGTCTCTGACAGGTTATATCTCTCACATGCTCTGTCTCTGACAGGTTATATGTCTGACAGGCTCTTCTCTGACAGGTTATATCTCTGACAGGTTATATCTCTGACAGGTTATATCTCTGACAGGATCTTTCTCTGACAGGTTATATCTTTGACAGGCTCTGTCTCTGACAGGTTATATCTCTGACAGGCTTCTCTGACAGGTTATATCTCTGACAGGCTCTGTCTCTGACAGGTTATATCTCTGACAGTCTCTGACAGGTTATATCTCTGACAGGTTATATCTCTGACAGGTTATATCTCTGACAGGTTATATCTCTGACAGGCTCTGTCTCTGACAGGTTATATCTCTGACAGTCTCTGACAGGTTATATCTCTGACAGTCTCTGACAGGTTATATCTCTGACAGGCTCTGTCTCTGACAGGTTATATCTCTGACAGGCTCTGTCTCTGACAGGTTATATCTGTGACAGGCTTGGTCTCTGACAGGCTTGGTCTCTGACAGGTTATATCTTTGACAGGTTATATCTCTGACAGTCTCTGACAGGTTATATCTCTGACAGGTTATATCTCTAACAGGCTCTGTCTCTGACAGGTTATATCTCTGACAGGTTATATCTCTGACAGGTTATATCTCTAACAGGTTATATCTCTGACAGGCTCTGTCTCTGACAGGTTATATCTCTGACAGTCTCTGACAGGTTATATCTCTAACAGGTTATAGTCTCTCGACAGGCTCTATCTCTGACAGGTTATGTCTCTGACAGTATCTCTGACAGGTTATATCTCTGACAGGTTATATCTCTGACAGGCTCTGTCTCTGACAGGTTATATCTCTGACAGGTTATGTCTCTGACAGGCTCTGTCTCTGACAGGTTATATCTCTGACAGGCTCTGTCTCTGACAGGTTATATCTCTGACAGGTTATATCTCTGACAGGTTATATCTCTGACAGGTTATATCTCTGACAGGCTCTGTCTCTGACAGGTTATATCTCTGACAGGTTATATCTCTGACAGGTTATATCTCTGACAGGTTATATCTCTGACAGGCTCTGTCTCTGACAGGTTATATCTCTGACAGTCTCTGACAGGTTATATCTCTGACAGTCTCTGACAGGTTATATCTCTGACAGGTTATATCTCTGACAGGTTATATCTCTGACAGGTTATATCTCTGACAGGTTATATCTCTGACAGGCTCTCTCTCTGACAGGTTATATCTCTGACAGGCTCTCTCTGACAGGTTATATCTCTGACAGGTTATGTCTCTGACATGCTCTCTCTATGACAGGTTATATTGTTGACAGGCTCTGTCTCTGACAGGTTATATCTCTGACAGGCTCTTTCTCTGACAGGTTATATCTCTGACAGGCTCTCTCTGACAGGTTATATCTTTGACAGGCTCTGTCTCTGACAGGCTCTCTCTGACAGGTTATATCTCTGACAGGCTCTCTCTCTGACAGGTTATATCTCTGACAGGTTATGTCTCTGACACGCTCTCTCTATGACAGGTTATATTGTTGACAGGCTCTTTCTCTGACAGGTTATATCTCTGACAGGCTCTTTCTCTGACAGGTTATATCTCTGACAGGCTCTCTCTCTGACAGGTTATATCTCTGACAGGCTCTCACTGACAGGTTATATCTCTGACAGGTTATGTCTCTGACATGCTCTCTCTATGACAGGTTATATTGTTGACAGGCTCTGTCTCTGACAGGTTATATCTCTGACAGGCTCTTTCTCTGACAGGTTATATCTCTGACAGGCTCTCTCTGACAGGTTATATCTTTCACAGGCTCTGTCTCTGACAGGCTCTCTCTGACAGGTTATATCTCTGACAGTCTCTGACAGGTTATATCTCTGACAGGCTCTCTCTCTGACAGGTTATATCTCTGACAGGTTATATTGCTGACAGGCTCTGTCTCTGACAGGTTATATATCTGACAGGCTCTTTCTCTGACAGGTTATATCTCTGACAGGCTCTGTCTCTGACAGGTTATATCTCTGACAGGCTCTGTCTCTGACAGGTTATATCTCTGACAGGTTATGTCTCTGAGTGGTTATATCTCTGACAGGTTATATCTCTGACAGGTTATATCTCTGTACAGGTTATATCTCTGACAGGCTCTGTCTCTGACAGGCTCTCTATCTCTTACAGGTTATATCTCTGACAGGCTCTCTCTATGACAGGTTATATTGTTGACAGGCTCTGTCTCTGACAGGTTATATCTCTGACAGGCTCTTTCTCTGACAGGTTATATCTCTGACAGGCTCTCTCTCTGACAGGTTATATCTCTGACAGGTTAAATCTCTGGCAGGTTATATCTCTCACAGGCTCTGTCTCTGACAGGTTATATCTCTGACAGGCTCTGTCTCTGACAGGTTATATCTCTGACAGGTTATATCTCTGACAGGTTATATCTCTGACAGGTTATATCTCTGACAGGTTATATCTCTGACAGGCTCTGTCTCTGACAGGTTATATCTCTCACATGCTCTGTCTCTGACAGGTTATATGTCTGACAGGCTCTGTCTCTGACAGGTTGTATCTCTGACAGGTTATATCTCTGACAGGTTATATCTCTAACAGGTTATATCTCTGACAGGCTCTGTCTCCGACAGGTTATATTTCTGACAGTCTCTGACAGGTTATATCTCTGACAGTCTCTGACAGGTTATATCTCTGACAGGCTCTGTCTCTGACAGGTTATATCTCTGACAGGCTCTGTCTCTGACAGGTTATATCTGTGACAGGCTTGGTCTCTGACAGGCTTGGTCTCTGACAGGTTATATCTTTGACAGCTTATATCTCTGACAGTCTCTGACAGGTTATATCTCTGACAGGTTATATCTCTAACAGGCTCTGTCTCTAACAGGTTATATCTCTGACAGGTTATATCTCTGACAGGTTATATCTCTAACAGGTTATATCTCTGACAGGCTCTGTCTCTGACAGGTTATATCTCTGACAGTCTCTGACAAGTTATATCTCTGACAGGTTATATGTCTATCAGGTTATATATCCGACAGGCTCTGTCTCTGACAGGTTATGTCTCTGACAGTCTCTGACAGGTTATATCTCTGACATGCTCTGTCTCTGACAGGTTATATCTCTGACAGGCTCATTCTCTGACAGGTTATATCTCTGACAGGCTCTATCTCTGACAGGTTAAATCTCTGACAGGTTATATCTCTGACAGGTTATATCTCTGACAGGTTATGTCTCTGACAGGCTCTGTCTCTGACAGGTTATATCTCTGACATGCTCTGTCTCTGACAGGTTATATCTCTGACATGCTCTGTCTCTGACAGGTTATATCTCTGACAGGTTATATCTCTGACAGGTTATATCTCTAACAGGTTATATCTCTGACAGGCTCTGTCTCTGACAGGTTATATTTCTGACAGTCTCTGACAGGTTATATCTCTGACAGGCTCTGTCTCTGACAGGTTATATCTCCAAAAGGTTATATCTCTGACAGGCTCTGTCTCTGACAGATTATATCTGTGACAGGCTTGGTCTCTGACAGGTTATATCTTTGACAGGTTATATCTCTGACAGCCTCTGACAGGTTATATCTCTGACAGGTTATATCTCTAACAGGCTCTGTCTCTGACAGGTTATATCTCTGACAGGTTATATCTCTGACAGGTTATATCTCTAACAGGTTATATCTCTGACAGGCTCTGTCTCTGACAGGTTATATCTCTGACAAGTTATATCTCTGACAGCTTATATGTCTAACAGGTTATATATCCGACAGGCTCTATCTCTGACAGGTTATGTCTCTGACAGTCTCTGACAGGTTATATCTCTGACATTCTCTGTCTCTGACAGGTTATATCTCTGACAGGCTCTGTCTCTGACAGGTTATATCTCTGACAGGTTATATCTCTGACAGGTTATATCTCTGACAGGTTATATCTCTGACAGCTCTGTCTCTGACAGGTTATATCTCTGACAGGTTATATCTCTGACAGGCTCTGTCTCTGACAGGTTATATCTCTGACAGGCTCTGTCTCTGACAGGTTATATCTCTGACAGGCTCTGTCTCTGACAGGTTATATCTCTGACAGGCTATGTCTCTGACAGGTTATATCTCTGACAGGTTATATCTCTGACAGGTTATATCTCTGACAGGTTATATCTCTGACAGGCTCTGTCTCTGACAGGTTATATCTCTGACAGGCTCTGTCTCTGACAGGTTATATCTCTGACAGGTTATATCTCTGACATGCTCTGTCTCATGACAGGTTATATTTCTGACAGGCTCTGTCTCTGACAGGTTATATCTCTGACAGGTCTCTGACAGGTTATATCTCTGACAGGTTATATCTCTGACAGGTTATATCTCTGACAGGCTCTGTCTCTGACAGGTTATATCTCTGACAGGCTCTGTCTCTGACAGGTTATATCTCTGACAGTCTCTGACAGGTTATATCTCTGACAGGTTATATCTCTGACAGGCTCTGTCTCTGACAGGTTATATCTCTAGACAGGTTATATCTCTGACAGGCTCTGTCTCTGACAGGTTATATCTCTGACAGGTTATATCTCTGACAGGTTATATCTCTGACAGGCTCTGTCTCTGACAGGTTATATTTCTGACAATCTCTGACAGGTTATATCTCTGACAGGTTATGTCTCTGACTGGTTATATCTCTGACAGGTTATATCTCTGACAGGTTATATCTCTGACAGGCTCTGTCTCTGACAGGTTATATCTCTGACAGTCTCTGACAGGTTATATCTCTGACAGGTTATATCTCTGACAGTTTATACCTCTGACAGGTTATATCTCTGACAGGCTCTGTCTCTGACAGGTTATATCTCTGCAGGTTATATCTCTGACAGTCTCTGACAGGTTATATCTCTGACAGGCTCTGTCTCTGACAGGTTATGTCTCTGACTGGTTATATCTCTGACAGGTTATATCTCTGACAGGTTATATCTCTGACAGGTTATATCTCTGACAGTCTCTGACAGGCTCTCTCTCTGACAGGTTATATCTCTGACAGGCTCTCTCTGACAGGTTATATCTCTGACAGGTTATGTCTCTGACATGCTCTCTCTATGACAGGTTATATTGTTGACAGGCTCTGTCTCTGACAGGTTATATCTCTGACAGGCTCTTTCTCTTACAGGTTATATCTCTGACAGGCTCTCTCTGACAGGTTATATCTTTGACAGGCTCTGTCTCTGACAGGCTCTCTCTGACAGGTTATATCTCTGACAGGCTCTCTCTCTGACAGGTTATAT
This sequence comes from Salmo salar, assembly GCF_965601325.2. NCBI lineage: Eukaryota > Metazoa > Chordata > Actinopteri > Salmoniformes > Salmonidae > Salmo > Salmo salar. Next base: position 19,690,415 of record NC_138303.1, on the reverse strand, counting down.
CTCTGACAGGTTATGTCTCTGACACGCTCTCTCTATGACAGGTTATATTGTTGACAGGCTCTTTCTCTGACAGGTTATATCTCTGACAGGCTCTTTCTCTGACAGGTTATATCTCTGACAGGGTCTCTCTCTGACAGGTTATATCTCTGACAGGTTATGTCTCTGACATGCTCTCTCTATGACAGGTTATATTGTTGACAGGCTCTGTCTCTGACAGGTTATATCTCTGACAGGCTCTGTCTCTGACAGGTTATATCTCTGACAGGCTCTTCTCTGACAGGTTATATCTCTGACAGGTTATCTCTGACAGGTTATATCTCTGACAGGCTCTGTCTCTGACAGGTTATATCTCTGACAGGCTCTTCTCTGACAGGTTATATCTCTGACAGGTTATCTCTGACAGGTTATATCTCTGACAGGTTATATCTCTGACAGGTTATATCTCTGACAGGCTCTGTCTCTGACAGGTTATATCTCTGACATGCTCTGTCTCTGACAGGTTATATCTCTGACATGCTCTGTCTCTGACAGGTTATATCTCTGACAGGTTATATCTCTGACAGGTTATATCTCTAACAGGTTATATCTCTGACAGGCTCTGTCTCTGACAGGTTATATTTCTGACAGTCTCTGACAGGTTATATCTCTGACAGGCTCTGTCTCTGACAGGTTATATCTCCAAAAGGTTATATCTCTGACAGGCTCTGTCTCTGACAGATTATATCTGTGACAGGCTTGGTCTCTGACAGGTTATATCTTTGACAGGTTATATCTCTGACAGCCTCTGACAGGTTATATCTCTGACAGGTTATATCTCTAACAGGCTCTGTCTCTGACAGGTTATATCTCTGACAGGTTATATCTCTGACAGGTTATATCTCTAACAGGTTATATCTCTGACAGGCTCTGTCTCTGACAGGTTATATCTCTGACAAGTTATATCTCTGACAGCTTATATGTCTAACAGGTTATATATCCGACAGGCTCTATCTCTGACAGGTTATGTCTCTGACAGTCTCTGACAGGTTATATCTCTGACATTCTCTGTCTCTGACAGGTTATATCTCTGACAGGCTCTGTCTCTGACAGGTTATATCTCTGACAGGTTATATCTCTGACAGGTTATATCTCTGACAGGTTATATCTCTGACAGGTTATATCTCTGACAGGTTATATCTCTGACAGGCTCTGTCTCTGACAGGTTATATCTCTGACAGGCTCTGTCTCTGACAGGTTATATCTCTGACAGGTTATATCTCTGACAGGTTATATCTCTGACAGGTTATATCTCTGACAGGTTATATCTCTGACAGGTTATATCTCTGACAGGCTCTGTCTCTGACAGGTTATATCTCTGACAGGCTCTGTCTCTGACAGGTTATATCTCTGACAGGTTATGTCTCTGACAGGTTATATCTCTGACAGGTTATATCTCTGACAGGCTCTGTCTCTGACAGGTTATATCTCTGACAGGCTCTGTCTCTGACAGGTTATATCTCTGACAGGTTATATCTCTGACAGGTTATATCTCTGACAGGTTATGTCTCTGACAGGCTCTGTCTCTGACAGGTTATATCTCTGACAGGTTTTCTCTGACAGGTTATATCTCTGACAGGTTTGTCTCTGACAGGTTATATCTCTGACAGGTTATATCTCTGACAGGCTCTGTCTCTGACAGGTTATATCTCTGACAGGTTATATCTCTGACAGGCTCTGTCTCTGACAGGTTATATCTCTGACAGGCTCTGTCTCTGACAGGTTATATCTCTGACAGGCTCTATCTCTGACAGGTTATATCTCTGACAGGTTATATCTCTGACAGGTTATGTCTCTGACAGGCTCTATCTCTGACAGGTTATATCTCTGACAGGCTCTGTCTCTGACAGGTTATATCTCTGACAGGCTCTGTCTCTGACAGGTTATATCTCTGACAGGCTATATCTCTGACAGGTTATATCTCTGACAGGTTATATCTCTGACAGGTTATATCTCTGACAGGTTATATCTCTGACAGGTCTCTGACAGGTTATATCTCTGACAGGTTATATCTCTGACAGGTTATGTCTCTGACAGGCTCTGTCTCTGACAGGTTATATCTCTGACAGGCTCTGTCTCTGACAGGTTATATCTCTGACAGGCTCTGTCTCTGACAGGTTATATCTCTGACAGGCTCTGTCTCTGACAGGTTATATCTCTGACAGGTTATATCTCTGACAGGTTATATCTCTGACAGGCTCTGTCTCTGACAGGTTATATCTCTGACAGGCTCTTCTCTGACAGGTTATATCTCTGACAGGTTATATCTCTGACAGGTTATATCTCTGACAGGTTATATCTCTGACAGGTTATATCTCTGACAGGCTCTGTCTCTGACAGGTTATATCTCTGACATGCTCTGTCTCTGACAGGTTATATCTCTGACAGGCTCTGTCTCTGACAGGTTATATCTCTGACAGGTTATATCTCTGACAGGTTATATCTCTAACAGGTTATATCTCTGACAGGCTCTGTCTCTGACAGGTTATATTTCTGACAGTCTCTGACAGGTTATATCTCTGACAGGCTCTGACAGGTTATATCTCTGACAGGCTCTGTCTCTGACAGGTTATATCTCTGACAGGCTCTGTCTCTGACAGGTTATATCTGTGACAGGCTTGGTCTCTGACAGGCTTGGTCTCTGACAGGTTATATCTTTGACAGGTTATATCTCTGACAGTCTCTGACAGGTTATATCTCTGACAGGTTATATCTCTAACAGGCTCTGTCTCTGACAGGTTATATCTCTGACAGGTTATATCTCTGACAGGTTATATCTCTAACAGGTTATATCTCTGACAGGCTCTGTCTCTGACAGGTTATATCTCTGACAGGTTATATCTCTGACATGCTATATGTCTATCAGGTTATATCTCCGACAGGCTCTGTCTCTGACAGGTTATGTCTCTGACAGTCTCTGACAGGTTATATCTCTGACATGCTCTGTCTCTGACAGGTTATATCTCTGACAGGCTCATTCTCTGACAGGTTATATCTCTGACAGGCTCTATCTCTGACAGGTTAAATCTCTGACAGGTTATATCTCTGACAGGTTATATCTCTGACAGGTTATGTCTCTGACAGGCTCTGTCTCTGACAGGTTATATCTCTGACATGCTCTGTCTCTGACAGGTTATATCTCTGACATGCTCTGTCTCTGACAGGTTATATCTCTGACAGGTTATATCTCTGACAGGTTATATCTCTAACAGGTTATATCTCTGACAGGCTCTGTCTCTGACAGGTTATATTTCTGACAGTCTCTGACAGGTTATATCTCTGACAGGCTCTGTCTCTGACAGGTTATATCTCCAAAAGGTTATATCTCTGACAGGCTCTGTCTCTGACAGATTATATCTGTGACAGGCTTGGTCTCTGACAGGTTATATCTTTGACAGGTTATATCTCTGACAGCCTCTGACAGGTTATATCTCTGACAGGTTATATCTCTAACAGGCTCTGTCTCTGACAGGTTATATCTCTGACAGGTTATATCTCTGACAGGTTATATCTCTAACAGGTTATATCTCTGACAGGCTCTGTCTCTGACAGGTTATATCTCTGACAAGTTATATCTCTGACAGCTTATATGTCTAACAGGTTATATATCCGACAGGCTCTATCTCTGACAGGTTATGTCTCTGACAGTCTCTGACAGGTTATATCTCTGACATTCTCTGTCTCTGACAGGTTATATCTCTGACAGGCTCTGTCTCTGACAGGTTATATCTCTGACAGGTTATATCTCTGACAGGTTATATCTCTGACAGGTTATATCTCTGACAGGTTATATCTCTGACAGGTTATATCTCTGACAGGTTATATCTCTGACAGGCTCTGTCTCTGACAGGTTATATCTCTGACAGGCTCTGTCTCTGACAGGTTATATCTCTGACATGCTCTGTCTCAGACAGGTTATATCTCTGACAGGTTATATCTCTGACATGCTCTGTCTCAGACAGGTTATATCTCTGACAGGCTATGTCTCTGACAGGTTATATCTCTGACAGGTTATATCTCTGACAGGTTATATCTCTAACAGGTTATATCTCTGACAGGCTCTGTCTCTGACAGGTTATATTTCTGACAGTCTCTGACAGGTTATATCTCTGACAGTCTCTGACAGGTTATATCTCTGACAGGTTATATCTCTGACAGGCTCTGTCTCTGACAGGTTATATCTCTAACAGGTTATATCTCTGACAGGCTCTGTCTCTGACAGGTTATATCTCTGACAGGTTATATCTCTAACAGGTTATATCTCTGACAGGCTCTGTCTCTGACAGGTTATATTTCTGACAATCTCTGACAGGTTATATCTCTGACAGGTTATGTCTCTGACTGGTTATATCTCTGACAGGTTATATCTCTGACAGGTTATATCTCTGACAGGTTATGTCTCTGACTGGTTATATCTCTGACAGGTTATATCTCTGACAGGTTATATCTCTGACAGGTTATATCTCTGCCAGTTTACACCTCTGACAGGTTATATCTCTGACAGGCTCTGTCTCTGACAGGTTATGTCTCTGACAGTCTCTGACAGGTTATATCTCTGACAGGCTCTGTCTCTGACAGGTTATGTCTCTGACTGGTTCTATCTCTGAGAGTTTATATCTCTGACAGGTTATATCTCTGACAAGTTATATCTCTGACAGTCTCTGTCTCCTACAGGTTATATCTCTGACAGTCTCTGACAGGTTATATCTCTGACAGGTTATATCTCTGACAGTTTATACCTCTGACAGGTTATGTCTCTGACAGGCTCTGTCTCTGACAGGCTCTCTCTCTCTGACAGGTTATATCTCTGAAAGGTTATATCTCTGACATGCTGTGTCTCTGTCAGGTTATATCTCTGACAGGCTCTGTCTCTGACAGGTTATGTCTCTGACAGTCTCTGACAGGTTATATCTCTGACATGCTCTGTCTCTGACAGGTTATATCTCTGACAGGCTCATTCTCTGACAGGTTATATCTCTGACAGGCTCTATCTCTGACAGGTTAAATCTCTGACAGGTTATATCTCTGACAGGTTATATCTCTGACAGGTTATGTCTCTGACAGGCTCTGTCTCTGACAGGTTATATCTCTGACATGCTCTGTCTCTGACAGGTTATATCTCTGACATGCTCTGTCTCTGACAGGTTATATCTCTGACAGGTTATATCTCTGACAGGTTATATCTCTAACAGGTTATATCTCTGACAGGCTCTGTCTCTGACAGGTTATATTTCTGACAGTCTCTGACAGGTTATATCTCTGACAGGCTCTGTCTCTGACAGGTTATATCTCCAAAAGGTTATATCTCTGACAGGCTCTGTCTCTGACAGATTATATCTGTGACAGGCTTGGTCTCTGACAGGTTATATCTTTGACAGGTTATATCTCTGACAGCCTCTGACAGGTTATATCTCTGACAGGTTATATCTCTAACAGGCTCTGTCTCTGACAGGTTATATCTCTGACAGGTTATATCTCTGACAGGTTATATCTCTAACAGGTTATATCTCTGACAGGCTCTGTCTCTGACAGGTTATATCTCTGACAAGTTATATCTCTGACAGCTTATATGTCTAACAGGTTATATATCCGACAGGCTCTATCTCTGACAGGTTATGTCTCTGACAGTCTCTGTCTCTGACAGGTTATGTCTCTGACAGTCTCTGACAGGTTATATCTCTGACAGGCTCTGTCTCTGACAGGTTATCTCTGACAGGTTTGTCTCTGACAGGCTCTGTCTCTGACAGGTTATGTCTCTGACAGTCTCTGACAGGTTATATCTCTGACAGGCTCTGTCTCTGACAGGTTCTATCTCTGACAGGTTATATCTCTGACAGGTTATATCTCTGACAGGTTATATCTCTGACAGTCTCTGTCTCCTACAGGTTATATCTCTGACAGTCTCTGACAGGTTATATCTCTGACAGGTTATATCTCTGACAGGTTATGCCTCTGACAGGTTATGTCTCTGACAGGCTCTGTCTCTGACAGGCTCTCTCTCTCTGACAGGTTATATCTCTGAAAGGTTATATCTCTGACATGCTGTGTCTCTGTCAGGTTATATCTCTGACAGGCTCTGTCTCTGACAGGTTATGTCTCTGACAGTCTCTGACAGGTTATATCTCTGACATGCTCTGTCTCTGACAGGTTATATCTCTGACAGGCTCATTCTCTGACAGGTTATATCTCTGACAGGCTCTATCTCTGACAGGTTAAATCTCTGACAGGTTATATCTCTGACAGGTTATATCTCTGACAGGTTATGTCTCTGACAGGCTCTGTCTCTGACAGGTTATATCTCTGACATGCTCTGTCTCTGACAGGTTATATCTCTGACATGCTCTGTCTCTGACAGGTTATATCTCTGACAGGTTATATCTCTGACAGGTTATATCTCTAACAGGTTATATCTCTGACAGGCTCTGTCTCTGACAGGTTATATTTCTGACAGTCTCTGACAGGTTATATCTCTGACAGGCTCTGTCTCTGACAGGTTATATCTCCAAAAGGTTATATCTCTGACAGGCTCTGTCTCTGACAGATTATATCTGTGACAGGCTTGGTCTCTGACAGGTTATATCTTTGACAGGTTATATCTCTGACAGCCTCTGACAGGTTATATCTCTGACAGGTTATATCTCTAACAGGCTCTGTCTCTGACAGGTTATATCTCTGACAGGTTATATCTCTGACAGGTTATATCTCTAACAGGTTATATCTCTGACAGGCTCTGTCTCTGACAGGTTATATCTCTGACAAGTTATATCTCTGACAGCTTATATGTCTAACAGGTTATATATCCGACAGGCTCTATCTCTGACAGGTTATGTCTCTGACAGTCTCTGACAGGTTATATCTCTGACATTCTCTGTCTCTGACAGGTTATATCTCTGACAGGCTCTGTCTCTGACAGGTTATATCTCTGACAGGTTATATCTCTGACAGGTTATATCTCTGACAGGTTATATCTCTGACAGGCTCTGTCTCTGACAGGTTATATCTCTGACAGGTTATATCTCTGACAGGCTCTGTCTCTGACAGGTTATATCTCTGACAGGTTATATCTCTGACAGGTTATATCTCTGACAGGTTATATCTCTGACAGGTTATATCTCTGACAGGCTCTGTCTCTGACAGGTTATATCTCTGACAGGTTATATCTCTGACAGGCTCTGTCTCTGACAGGTTATATCTCTGACATGCTCTGTCTCAGACAGGTTATATCTCTGACAGGTTATATCTCTGACATGCTCTGTCTCAGACAGGTTATATCTCTGACAGGCTTTGTCTCTGACAGGTTATATCTCTGACAGGTTATATCTCTGACAGGTTATATCTCTAACAGGTTATATCTCTGACAGGCTCTGTCTCTGACAGGTTATATCTCTGACAGGCTCTTCTCTGACAGGTTATATCTCTGACAGGTTATATCTCTAACAGGTTATATCTCTGACAGGCTCTGTCTCTGACAGGTTATATTTCTGACAATCTCTGACAGGTTATATCTCTGACAGGTTATGTCTCTGACTGGTTATATCTCTGACAGGTTATATCTCTGACAGGTTATATCTCTGACAGGTTATGTCTCTGACAGGTTATATCTCTGACAGGTTATATCTCTGACAGGTTATATCTCTGACAGGTTATATCTCTGCCAGTTTACACCTCTGACAGGTTATATCTCTGACAGCCTCTGTCTCTGACAGGTTATGTCTCTGACAGTCTCTGACAGGTTATATCTCTGACAGGCTCTGTCTCTGACAGGTTATATCTCTGACAGGTTATATCTCTGACAGGTTATATCTCTGACAGGTTATATCTCTGACAGGTTATATCTCTGACAGGCTCTGTCTCTGACAGGTTATATCTCTGACAGGTTATATCTCTGACAGGTTATATCTCTAACAGGTTATATCTCTGACAGGCTCTGTCTCTGACAGGTTATATTTCTGACAGTCTCTGACAGGTTATATCTCTGACAGTCTCTGACAGGTTATATCTCTGACAGGTTATATCTCTGACAGGCTCTGTCTCTGACAGGTTATATCTCTGACAGGCTTGGTCTCTGACAGGCTTGGTCTCTGACAGGCTTGGTCTCTGACAGGTTATATCTCTGACAGGTTATGTCTCTGACAGGTTATATCTCTGACAGGTTATATCTCTGACAGGTTATATCTCTGACAGGCTCTGTCTCTGACAGGTTATATCTCTGACAGGTTATATCTCTGACAGGTTATATCTCTGACAGGTTATATCTCTGACAGGTTATATCTCTGACAGGTTATATCTCTGACAGGCTCTGTCTCTGACAGGTTATATCTCTGACAGTCTCTGACAGGTTATATCTCTGACAGGTTATGTCTCTGACTGGTTATATCTCTGACAGGTTATATCTCTGACAGGTTATATCTCTGACAGGCTCTGTCTCTGACAGGTTATATCTCTCACATGCTCTGTCTCTGACAGGTTATATGTCTGACAGGCTCTGTCTCTGACAGGTTATATCTCTGACAGGTTATATCTCTGACAGGTTATATCTCTGACAGGTTATATCTCTGACAGGCTCTGTCTCCGACAGGTTATATTTCTGACAGTCTCTGACAGGTTATATCTCTGACAGGCTCTGACAGGTTATTCTCTGACAGGCTCTGTCTCTGACAGGTTATATCTCTGACAGGTTATATCTCTGACAGGTTATATCTCTGACAGGTTATATCTCTGACAGGCTTGGTCTCTGACAGGTTTCTCTGACAGGCTTATATCTCTGACAGTCTCTGACAGGTTATATCTCTGACAGGTTATATCTCTGACAGGCTCTGTCTCTGACAGGTTATATCTCTGACAGGTTATATCTCTGACAGGCTCTCTCTCTCTGACAGGTTATATCTCTGACAGTCTCTGACAAGTTATATCTCTGACAGGTTATATGTCTATCAGGTTATATATCCGACAGGCTCTGTCTCTGACAGGTTATGTCTCTGACAGTCTCTGACAGGTTATATCTCTGACATGCTCTGTCTCTGACAGGTTATATCTCTGACAGGCTCATTCTCTGACAGGTTATATCTCTGACAGGCTCTATCTCTGACAGGTTAAATCTCTGACAGGTTATATCTCTGACAGGTTATATCTCTGACAGGTTATGTCTCTGACAGGCTCTGTCTCTGACAGGTTATATCTCTGACATGCTCTGTCTCTGACAGGTTATATCTCTGACATGCTCTGTCTCTGACAGGTTATATCTCTGACAGGTTATATCTCTGACAGGTTATATCTCTAACAGGTTATATCTCTGACAGGCTCTGTCTCTGACAGGTTATATTTCTGACAGTCTCTGACAGGTTATATCTCTGACAGGCTCTGTCTCTGACAGGTTATATCTCCAAAAGGTTATATCTCTTACAGGCTCTGTCTCTGACAGATTATATCTGTGACAGGCTTGGTCTCTGACAGGTTATATCTTTGACAGGTTATATCTCTGACAGCCTCTGACAGGTTATATCTCTGACAGGTTATATCTCTAACAGGCTCTGTCTCTGACAGGTTATATCTCTGACAGGTTATATCTCTGACAGGTTATATCTCTAACAGGTTATATCTCTGACAGGCTCTGTCTCTGACAGGTTATATCTCTGACAAGTTATATCTCTGACAGCTTATATGTCTAACAGGTTATATATCCGACAGGCTCTATCTCTGACAGGTTATGTCTCTGACAGTCTCTGACAGGTTATATCTCTGACATTCTCTGTCTCTGACAGGTTATATCTCTGACAGGCTCTGTCTCTGACAGGTTATATCTCTGACAGGTTATATCTCTGACAGGTTATATCTCTGACAGGTTATATCTCTGACAGGTTATATCTCTGACAGGTTATATCTCTGACAGGTTATATCTCTGACAGGCTCTGTCTCTGACAGGTTATATCTCTGACAGGCTCTGTCTCTGACAGGTTATATCTCTGACATGCTCTGTCTCAGACAGGTTATATCTCTGACAGGTTATAGTCTCTGACAGGTTATATCTCTGACAGGCTATGTCTCTGACAGGTTATATCTCTGACAGGTTATATCTCTGACAGGCTCTATCTCTGACAGGTTATATCTCTGACAGGCTCTGTCTCTGACAGGTTATATCTCTGACAGGCTCTTTCTCTGACAGGTTATATCTCTGACAGGTTCTATCTCTGACAGGTTATATCTCTGACAGGCTCTGTCTCTGACAGGCTCTCTCTGACAGGTTATATCTCTGACAGGCTATCTCTGACAGGTTATATCTCTGACAGGTTATGTCTCTGACAGTCTCTCTGACAGGTTATATCTCTGACAGGTTATATCTCTGACAGGTTATATCTCTGACAGGTTCTGTCTCTGACAGGTTATATCTCTGACAGGCTATGTCTCTGACAGGTTATATCTCTGACAGGTTATATCTCTGACAGGTTATATCTCTGACAGGTTATATCTCTGACAGGCTCTGTCTCTGACAGGTTATGTCTCTGACAGGCTCTGTCTCTGACAGGTTATATCTCTGACAGGTTATATCTCTGACAGGTTATATCTCTGACAGTCTCTGACAGGCTCTCTCTCTGACAGGTTATATCTCTGACAGGCTCTATCTCTGACAGGTTATATCTCTGACAGGTTATGTCTCTGACAGGCTCTCTCTCTGACAGGTTATATCTCTGACAGGCTCTGTCTCTGACAGGTTATATCTCTGACAGGCTCTGTCTCTGACAGGTTATATCTCTGACAGGCTCTCTCTGACAGGTTATATCTCTGACAGGTTATATCTCTGACAGGTTATATCTCTGACAGGTTATATCTCTGACAGGCTCTGTCTCTGACAGGTTATATTTCTGACAGTCTCTGACAGGTTATATCTCTGACAGGCTCTGTCTCTGACAGGTTATATCTCCAAAAGGTTATATCTCTGACAGGCTCTGTCTCTGACAGGTTATATCTGTGACAGGCTTGGTCTCTGACAGGTTATATCTTTGACAGGTTATATCTCTGACAGCCTCTGACAGGTTATATCTCTGACAGGTTATATCTCTAACAGGCTCTGTCTCTGACAGGTTATATCTCTGACAGGTTATATCTCTGACAGGTTATATCTCTAACAGGTTATATCTCTGACAGGCTCTGTCTCTGACAGGTTATATCTCTGACAAGTTATATCTCTGACAGGTTATATGTCTAACAGGTTATATATCCGACAGGCTCTATCTCTGACAGGTTATGTCTCTGACAGTCTCTGACAGGTTATATCTCTGACATTCTCTGTCTCTGACAGGTTATATCTCTGACAGGCTCTGTCTCTGACAGGTTATATCTCTGACAGGTTATATCTCTGACAGGTTATGTCTCTGACAGGTTATATCTCTGACAGTCTCTGTCTCTGACAGGTTATATCTCTGACAGGTTATATCTCTGACAGGCTCTGTCTCTGACAGGTTATATCTCTGACAGGCTCTGTCTCTGACAGGTTATATCTCTGACAGGCTCTGTCTCTGACAGGTTATATCTCTGACAGGTTATATCTCTGACAGGTTATATCTCTGACAGGCTCTTCTCTGACAGGTTATATCTCTGACAGGTTATGTCTCTGACAGGCTCTGTCTCTGACAGGTTATATCTCTGACAGGCTCTGTCTCTGACAGGTTATATCTCTGACAGGCTCTTTCTCTGACAGGTTATATCTCTGACAGGCTCTCTCTGACAGGTTATATCTCTGACAGGCTCTGTCTCTGACAGGCTCTCTCTGACAGGTTATATCTCTGACAGGCTCTCTCCCTGACAGGTTATATCTCTGACAGGTTATGTCTCTGACAGGCTCTCTCTCTGACAGGTTATATTTCTGACAGGCTCTTTCTCTGACAGGTTATATCTCTGACAGGCTCTGTCTCTGACAGGTTATATCTCTGACAGGCTCTGTCTCTGACAGGTTATATCTCTGACAGGTTATATCTCTGACAGGTTATATCTCTGACAGGTTATATCTCTGACAGGCTCTGTCTCTGACAGGTTATATCTCTGACAGGCTCTGTCTCTGACAGGTTATATCTCTGACTGGTTATATCTCTGACAGGTTATATCTCTGACAGTCTCTGACAGGCTCTCTCTCTGACAGGTTATATCTCTGACAGGCTCTCTCTGACAGGTTATATCTCTGACAGGTTATGTCTCTGACATGCTCTCTCTATGACAGGTTATATCTCTGACAGGCTCTGTCTCTGACAGGTTATATCTCTGACAGGCTCTATCTCTGACAGGTTATATCTCTGACAGGCTCTCTCTGACAGGTTATATCTCTGACAGGCTCTGTCTCTGACAGGCTCTCTCTGACAGGTTATATCTCTGACAGGCTCTCTCTCTGACAGGTTATATCTCTGACAGGTTATGTCTCTGACAGGCTCTCTCTATGACAGGTTATATTGTTGACAGGCTCTTCTCTGACAGGTTATATCTCTGACAGGCTCTTTCTCTGACAGGTTATATCTCTGACAGGCTCTGTCTCTGACAGGTTATATCTCTGACAGGTTATGTCTCTGACAGGCTCTCTCTCTGACAGGTTATATTCTTGACAGGCTCTTTCTCTGACAGGTTATATCTCTGACAGGCTCTGTCTCTGACAGGTTATATCTCTGACAGGCTCTCTCTCTGACAGGTTATATCTCTGACAGGCTCTCTCTGACAGGTTATATCTCTGACAGGTTATGTCTCTGACAGGCTCTCTCTATGACAGGTTATATTGTTGACAGGCTCTGTCTCTGACAGGTTATATCTCTGACAGGCTCTTTCTCTGACAGGTTATATCTCTGACAGGCTCTTCTCTGACAGGTTATATCTCTGACAGGCTCTGTCTCTGACAGGTTCTCTCTCTGACAGGTTATATCTCTGACAGTCTCTGACAGGTTATATCTCTGACAGGCTCTGTCTCTGACAGGCTCTCTCTCTGACAGGTTATATCTCTGACAGGTTATATCTCTGACAGGCTCTGTCTCTGACAGGTTATATCTCTGACAGGCTCTTTCTCTGACAGGTTATATCTCTGACAGGCTCTGTCTCTGACAGGTTATATCTCTGACAGGCTCTGTCTCTGACAGGTTATATCTCTGACAGGCTCTATCTCTGACAGGTTATATCTCTGACAGGTTATATCTCTGACAGGTTATATCTCTGACAGGTTATATCTCTGACAGGCTCTCTCTCTGACAGGTTATATCTCTGACAGGTTATGTCTCTGACAGGCTCTCTCTATGACAGGTTATATTGTTGACAGGCTCTTTCTCTGACAGGTTATATCTCTGACAGGCTCTTTCTCTGACAGGTTATATCTCTGACAGGCTCTCTCTCTGACAGGTTATATCTCTGACAGGTTATGTCTCTGACAGGTTACATCTCTGACAGGTTATATCTCTGACAGGCTCTGTCTCTGACAGGTTATATCTCTGACAGGCTCTGTCTCTGACAGGTTATATCTCTGACAGGTTATATCTCTGACAGGCTCTGACAGGTTATATCTCTGACAGGTTATATCTCTCACATGCTCTGTCTCTGACAGGTTATATCTCTGACAGGCTCTGTCTCTGACAGGTTATATCTCTGACAGGTTATATCTCTGACAGGTTATATCTCTGACAGGCTCTGTCTCTGACAGGTTATATCTCTGACAGGCTCTCTCTCTGACAGGTTATATCTCTGACAGGTTATGTCTCTGACTGGTTATATCTCTGACAGGTTATATCTCTGACAGGTTATATCTCTGACAGGCTCTGTCTCTGACAGGTTATATCTCTGACAGTCTCTGACAGGTTATATCTCTGACAGGTTATATCTCTGACAGTTTATACCTCTGACAGGTTATATCTCTGACAGGCTCTGTCTCTGACAGGTTATATCTCTTACAGTCTCTGCAGGTTATATCTCTGACAGTCTCTGACAGGTTATATCTCTGACAGGCTCTGTCTCTGACAGGTTATGTCTCTGACTGGTTATATCTCTGACAGGTTATATCTCTGACAGGTTATATCTCTGACAGGTTATATCTCTGACAGTCTCTGACAGGCTCTCTCTCTGACAGGTTATATCTCTGACAGGCTCTCTCTGACAGGTTATATCTCTGACAGGTTATGTCTCTGACATGCTCTCTCTATGACAGGTTATATTGTTGACAGGCTCTGTCTCTGACAGGTTATATCTCTGACAGGCTCTTTCTCTTACAGGTTATATCTCTGACAGGCTCTCTCTGACAGGTTATATCTCTGACAGGTCTCTGTCTCTGACAGGTTCTTCTCTGACAGGTTATATCTCTGACAGGCTCTGTCTCTGACAGGTTATATCTCTGACAGGTTATGTCTCTGACAGGCTCTCTCTCTGACAGGTTATATTGCTGACAGGCTCTTTCTCTGACAGGTTATATCTCTGACAGGCTCTGTCTCTGACAGGTTATATCTCTGACAGGCTCTCTCTCTGACAGGTTATATCTCTGACAGGCTCTCACTGACAGGTTATATCTCTGACAGGTTATGTCTCTGACAGGCTCTCTCAATGACAGGTTATATTGTTGACAGGCTCTGTCTCTGACAGGTTATATCTCTGACAGGCTCTTTCTCTGACAGGTTATATCTCTGACAGGCTCTGTCTCTGACAGGTTATATCTCTGACAGGCTCTGTCTCTGACAGGTTATATCTCTGACAGGTTATAGTCTCTGACAGGTTATATCTCTGACAGGCTCTGTCTCTGACAGGCTCTCTCTCTGACAGGTTATATCTCTGACAGGTTATATTGCTGACAGGCTCTGTCTCTGACAGGTTATATATCTGACAGACTCTTTCTCTGACAGGTTATATCTCTGACAGGCTCTGTCTCTGACAGGTTATATCTCTGACAGGCTCTGTCTCTGACAGGTTATATCTCTGACAGGTTATATCTCTGACAGGTTATATCTCTGACAGGTTATATCTCTGACAGGCTCTCTCTCTGACAGGTTATATCTCTGACAGGCTCTCTCTGACAGGTTATATCTCTGACAGGTTATGTCTCTGACAGGCTCTCTCTATGACAGGTTATATTGTTGACAGGCTCTGTCTCTGACAGGTTATATCTCTGACAGGCTCTTTCTCTGACAGGTTATATCTCTGACAGGCTCTCTCTCTGACAGGTTATATCTTTGACAGGCTCTGTCTCTGACAGGCTCTCTCTGACAGGTTATATCTCTGACAGGCTCTCTCTCTGACAGGTTATATCTCTGACAGGTTATGTCTCTGACACGCTCTCTCTATGACAGGTTATATTGTTGACAGGCTCTTTCTCTGACAGGTTATATCTCTGACATGCTCTTTCTCTGACAGGTTATATCTCTGACAGGCTCTCTCTCTGACAGGTTATATCTCTGACAGGTTATGTCTCTGACAGGTTACATCTCTGACAGGTTATATCTCTGACAGGCTCTGTCTCTGACAGGTTATATCTGTGACAGGCTCTGTCTCTGACAGGTTATATCTCTGACAGGTTATACTCTGCGGCTCTGACAGGTTATATCTCTGACAGGCTCTGTCTCTGACAGGTTATATCTCTGACAGGCTCTGTCTCTGACAGGTTATATCTCTGACAGGCTCTGTCTCTGACAGGTTATATCTCTGACAGGTTATATCTCTGACAGGTTATATCTCTGACAGGATCTGTCTCTGACAGGTTATATCTCTGACAGGCTCTCTCTCTGACAGGTTATATCTCTGACAGGCTCTGTCTCTGACAGGTTATATCTCTGACAGTCTCTGACAGGTTATATCTCTGACAGGTTATATCTCTGACAGTTTATACCTCTGACAGGTTATATCTCTGACAGGCTCTGTCTCTGACAGGTTATGTCTCTGACAGTCTCTGACAGGTTATATCTCTGACAGGCTCTGTCTCTGACAGGTTATATCTCTGACTGGTTATATCTCTGACAGGTTATATCTCTGACAGGTTATATCTCTGACAGGTTATATCTCTGACAGTCTCTGACAGGCTCTCTCTCTGACAGGTTATATCTCTGACAGGCTCTCTCTGACAGGTTATATCTCTGACAGGTTATGTCTCTGACATGCTCTCTCTATGACAGGTTATATTGTTGACAGGCTCTGTCTCTGACAGGTTATATCTCTGACAGGTTATATCTCTGACAGGTTATATCTCTGACAGGTTATATCTCTGACAGGCTCTGTCTCTGACAGGTTATATCTCTGACAGGCTCTGTCTCTGACAGGTTATATCTCTGACAGGTTATATCTCTGACAGGTTATGTCTCTGACAGGCTCTCTCTATGACAGGTTATATTGTTGACAGGCTCTGTCTCTGACAGGTTATATCTCTGACAGGTTATGTCTCTGACAGGTTATATCTCTGACAGGTTATATCTCTGACAGGCTCTGTCTCTGACAGGTTATATCTCTGACAGGCTCTGTCTCTGACAGGTTATATCTCTGACAGGTTATATCTCTGACAGGTTATATCTCTGACAGTCTCTGACAGGCTCTCTCTCTGACAGGTTATATCTCTGACAGGCTCTCTCTGACAGGTTATATCTCTGACAGGTTATGTCTCTGACAGGCTCTCTCTATGACAGGTTATATTGTTGACAGGCTCTGTCTCTGACAGGTTATATCTCTGACAGGCTCTGTCTCTGACAGGTTATATCTCTGACAGGCTCTGTCTCTGACAGGTTATATCTCTGACAGGTTATGTCTCTGACAGGTTATATCTCTGACAGGTTATATCTCTGACAGGCTCTCTCTCTGACAGGTTATATTTCTGACAGTCTCTGACAGGTTATATCTCTGACAGGCTCTGTCTCTGACAGGTTATATCTCTGACAGGTTATATCTCTGACAGGCTCTGTCTCTGACAGGTTATATCTCTGACAGGCTTTCTCTGACAGGTTATATCTCTGACAGGTTATATCTCTGACAGGCTCTGACAGTCTCTGACAGGTTATATCTCTGACAGGCTCTGTCTCTGACAGGTTATATCTCTGACAGGTTATATCTCTGACAGGTTATATCTCTGACAGGTTATATCTCTGACAGTCTCTGACAGGTTATATCTCTGACAGGTTATATCTCTGACAGGTTATATCTCTGACAGGTTATATCTCTGACAGGCTCTGTCTCTGACAGGTTATTCTCTGACAGTCTCTGACAGGTTATATCTCTGACAGGCTCTGTCTCTGACAGGTTATATCTCTGACAGGCTCTGTCTCTGACAGGTTATATCTCTGACAGGCTCTATCTCTGACAGGTTATATCTCTGACAGGTTATATCTCTGACAGGCTCTGTCTCTGACAGGTTATATCTCTGACAGGTTATGTCTCTGACAGGTTATATCTCTGACAGGTTATATCTCTGACAGGCTCTGTCTCTGACAGGTTATATCTCTGACAGGCTCTGTCTCTGACAGGTTATATCTCTGACAGGCTCTGTCTCTGACAGGTTATATCTCTGACAGGTTATGTCTCTGACAGGTTATATCTCTGACAGGTTATATCTCTGACAGGCTCTGTCTCTGACAGGTTATATCTCTGACAGGTTATGTCTCTGACAGGTTATATCTCTGACAGGTTATATCTCTGACAGGTTATATCTCTGACAGGTTATATCTCTGACAGGCTCTCTCTCTGACAGGTTATATCTCTGACAGGCTCTCTCTGACAGGTTATATCTCTGACAGGTTATGTCTCTGACAGGCTCTCTCTATGACAGGTTATATTGTTGACAGGCTCTGTCTCTGACAGGCTCTCTCTGACAGGTTATATCTCTGACAGGCTCTCTCTCTGACAGGTTATATCTTTGACAGGCTCTGTCTCTGACAGGCTCTCTCTGACAGGTTATATCTCTGACAGGCTCGCTCTCTGACAGGTTATATCTCTGACAGGTTATGTCTCTGACACGCTCTCTCTATGACAGGTTATATTGTTGACAGGCTCTTTCTCTGACAGGTTATATCTCTGACAGGCTCTCTCTCTGACAGGTTATATCTCTGACAGTTTATGTCTCTGACAGGTTACGTCTCTGACAGGTTATATCTCTGACAGGCTCTGTCTCTGACAGGTTATATCTGTGACAGGCTTGGTCTCTGACAGGCTTGGTCTCTGACAGGCTTAGGTCTCTGACAGGTTATATCTCTGACAGGTTATTCTCTGACAGGCTCTGTCTCTGACAGGTTATATCTCTGACAGGCTCTCTCTGACAGGTTATATCTCTGACAGGTTATGTCTCTGACAGGCTATATCTCTGACAGGTTATATCTCTGACAGGCTCTGTCTCTGACAGGTTATATCTCTGACAGGCTCTATCTCTGACAGGTTATATCTCTGACAGGTTATGTCTCTGACAGGTTATGTCTCTGACAGGTTATATCTCTGACAGGTTATATCTCTGACAGGCTCTGTCTCTGACAGGTTATATCTCTGACAGGTTATATCTCTGACAGGTTATATCTCTGACAGGCTCTGTCTCTGACAGGTTATATTTCTGACAATCTCTGACAGGTTATATCTCTGACAGGTTATGTCTCTGACAGGTTATATCTCTGACAGGTTATATCTCTGACAGGTTATATCTCTGACAGGTTATATCTCTGACAGGTTATATCTCTGACAGGTTATATCTCTGACAGGCTCTGTCTCTGACAGGTTATATCTCTGACAGGTTTCTCTGACAGGTTATATCTCTGACAGGCTCTGTCTCTGACAGGTTATATCTCTGACAGGCTCTGTCTCTGACAGGTTATGTCTCTGACAGGTTATATCTCTGACAGGTTATATCTCTGACAGGTTATATCTCTGACAGGTTATATCTCTGACAGGCTCTTCTCTGACAGGTTATATCTCTGACAGGTTATGTCTCTGACAGGTTATATCTCTGACAGGTTATATCTCTGACAGGTTATATCTCTGACAGGCTCTGTCTCTGACAGGTTATATCTCTGACAGGTTTCTCTGACAGGTTATATCTCTGACAGGCTTTCTCTGACAGGTTATATCTCTGACAGGTTATATCTCTGACAGGCTCTGTCTCTGACAGGTTATATCTCTGACAGGTTATATCTCTGACAGTCTCTGACAGGTTATATCTCTGACAGGCTCTGTCTCTGACAGGTTATATCTCTGACAGGTTATATCTCTGACAGGTTATATCTCTGACAGTCTCTGACAGGTTATATCTCTGACAGGCTCTCTCTCTGACAGGTTATATCTCTGACAGGCTCTCTCTGACAGGTTATATCTCTGACAGGTTATGTCTCTGACAGCTCTCTCTATGACAGGTTATATTGTGACAGGCTCTGTCTCTGACAGGCTCTCTCTGACAGGTTATATCTCTGACAGGCTCTTCTCTGACAGGTTATATCTCTGACAGGCTCTGTCTCTGACAGGCTCTCTCTGACAGGTTATATCTCTGACAGGCTCTCTCTCTGACAGGTTATATCTCTGACAGGTTATGTCTCTGACAGGCTCTCTCTATGACAGGTTATATTGTTGACAGGCTCTTTCTCTGACAGGTTATATCTCTGACAGGCTCTCTCTCTGACAGGTTATATCTCTGACAGGTTATGTCTCTGACAGGTTATATCTCTGACAGGCTCTGTCTCTGACAGGTTATATCTCTGACAGGTTATGTCTCTGACAGGCTATGTCTCTGACAGGTTATATCTCTGACAGGCTCTGTCTCTGACAGGTTATATCTCTGACAGGCTCTTTCTCTGACAGGTTATATCTCTGACAGGCTCTGTCTCTGACAGGTTATATCTCTGACAGGTTATATCTCTGACAGGCTCTCTCTCTGACAGGTTATATCTCTGACAGGTTATGTCTCTTTCAGGTTATGTCTCTGACAGGCTCTCTCAATGACAGGTTATATTGTTGACAGGCTCTGTCTCTGACAGGTTATATCTCTGACAGGCTCTTTCTCTGACAGGTTATATCTCTGACAGGCTCTGTCTCTGACAGGTTATATCTCTGACAGGTTATGTCTCTGACAGGTTATATCTCTGACAGGTTATATCTCTGACAGGTTATATCTCTGACAGGTTATATCTCTGACAGGTTATATCTCTGACAGGTTATATCTCTGACAGGTTATATCTCTGACAGGCTCTGTCTCTGACAGGTTATATCTCTGACAGGCTCTCTCTGACAGGTTATATCTCTGACAGGTTATGTCTCTGACAGGCTCTCTCTCTGACAGGTTATATCTCTGACAGGCTCTGTCTCTGACAGGTTATATCTCTGACAGGCTCTATCTCTGACAGGTTATATCTCTGACAGGCTCTGTCTCTGACAGGTTATATCTCTGACAGGCTCTGTCTCTGACAGGTTATATCTCTGACAGGTTATGTCTCTGACAGGTTATATCTCTGACAGGTTATATCTCTGACAGGTTATATCTCTGACAGGTTATATCTCTGACAGGTTATATCTCTGACAGGTTTCTCTGACAGGTTATATCTCTGACAGGCTCTGTCTCTGACAGGTTATATCTCTGACAGGTTATGTCTCTGACAGGTTATATCTCTGACAGGTTATATCTCTGACAGGCTCTGTCTCTGACAGGTTATATCTCTGACAGGCTCTGTCTCTGACAGGTTATATCTCTGACAGGTTATATCTCTGACAGGCTCTGTCTCTGACAGGTTATATCTCTGACAGGCTCTGTCTCTGACAGGTTATATCTCTGACAGGCTCTGTCTCTGACAGGTTATATCTCTGACAGGTTATATCTCTGACAGGTTATATCTCTGACAGGCTCTGTCTCTGACAGGTTATATCTCTGACAGGCTCTTCTCTGACAGGTTATATCTCTGACAGGTTATGTCTCTGACAGGTTATATCTCTGACAGGTTATATCTCTGACAGGTTATATCTCTGACAGGTTATATCTCTGACAGGTTATATCTCTGACAGGTTATATCTCTGACAGGCTCTGTCTCTGACAGGTTATATCTCTGACAGGCTCTGTCTCTGACAGGTTATATCTCTGACAGGCTCTGTCTCTGACAGGTTATATCTCTGACAGGTTATGTCTCTGACAGGTTATATCTCTGACAGGTTATATCTCTGACAGGTTATATCTCTGACAGGTCTCTGACAGGTTATATCTCTGACAGGCTCTCTCTCTGACAGGTTATATCTCTGACAGGTTATATCTCTGACAGGTTATGTCTCTGACAGGCTCTCTCTGACAGGTTATATTGTGACAGGCTCTGTCTCTGACAGGTTATATCTCTGACAGGTCTCTGACAGGTTATATCTCTGACAGGCTCTGTCTCTGACAGGTTATATCTCTGACAGGTTGTCTCTGACAGGTTATATCTCTGACAGGTTATATCTCTGACAGGTTATATCTCTGACAGTTTATACCTCTGACAGGTTATATCTCTGACAGGTCTCTGACAGGTTATATCTCTGACAGGTTATATCTCTGACAGGTTATATCTCTGACAGGCTCTGTCTCTGACAGGTTATATCTCTGACAGGCTCTGTCTCTGACAGTTTATGCCTCTGACAGGTTATGTCTCTGACAGGCTCTGTCTCTGACAGGTTATATCTCTGACAGGCTCTTTCTCTGACAGGTTATATCTCTGACAGGCTCTGTCTCTGACAGGTTATATCTCTGACAGGTTATATCTCTGACAGGTTATATCTCTGACAGGTTATATCTCTGACAGGTTTCCTGACAGGTTATGTCTCTTTCAGGTTATGTCTCTGACAGGCTCTCTCAATGACAGGTTATATTGTTGACAGGCTCTGTCTCTGACAGGTTATATCTCTGACAGGCTCTTTCTCTGACAGGTTATATCTCTGACAGGCTCTGTCTCTGACAGGTTATATCTCTGACAGGCTCTGTCTCTGACAGGTTATATCTCTGACAGGTTATGTCTCTGAGTGGTTATATCTCTGACAGGTTATATCTCTGACAGGTTATATCTCTGACAGTCTCTGACAGGTTATATCTCTGACAGGCTCTCTCTCTGACAGGTTATATCTCTGACAGGCTCTCTCTGACAGGTTATATCTCTGACAGGTTATGTCTCTGACAGGTTATATCTCTGACAGGTTATATTCTCTGACAGGTTATATCTCTGACAGGCTCTTCTCTGACAGGTTATATCTCTGACAGGCTCTGTCTCTGACAGGTTATATCTCTGACAGGTTATGTCTCTGACAGGCTCTCTCTCTGACAGGTTATATCTCTGACAGGCTCTGTCTCTGACAGGTTATATCTCTGACAGGTTATATCTCTGACAGGCTCTCTCTCTGACAGGTTATATCTCTGACAGGCTCTTTCTCTGACAGGTTATATCTCTGACAGGCTCTCTCTCTGACAGGTTATATCTCTGACAGGTTATGTCTCTGACAGGTTACGTCTCTGACAGGTTATATCTCTGACAGGCTCTGTCTCTGACAGGTTATATCTGTGACAGGCTTGGTCTCTGACAGGCTTGGTCTCTGACAGGCTCTGTCTCTGACAGGTTATATCTCTGACAGGTTATGTCTCTGACAGGTTATGTCTCTGACAGGTTATATCTCTAACAGGTTATATCTCTGACAGGCTCTGTCTCTGACAGGTTATATCTCTGACAGGTTATATCTCTAACAGGTTATATCTCTGACAGGCTCTGTCTCTGACAGGTTATATTTCTGACAATCTCTGACAGGTTATATCTCTGACAGGTTATGTCTCTGACTGGTTATATCTCTGACAGGTTATATCTCTGACAGGTTATATCTCTGACAGGTTATATCTCTGCCAGTTTACACCTCTGACAGGTTATATCTCTGACAGGCTCTGTCTCTGACAGGTTATGTCTCTGACAGTCTCTGACAGGTTATATCTCTGACAGGCTCTGTCTCTGACAGGTTATGTCTCTGACTGGTTATATCTCTGAGAGTTTATATCTCTGACAGGTTATATCTCTGACAAGTTATATCTCTGACAGTCTCTGACAGGTTATATCTCTGACAGGTTATATCTCTGACAGGTTATATCTCTGACAGGTTTATACTTCTCTGACAGGTTATGTCTCTGACAGGCTCTCTCTCTCTGACAGGTTATATCTCTGACAGGTTATATTGCTGAATGGCTCTGTCTCTGACAGGTTATATCTCTGACAGGCTCTGTCTCTGACAGTTTATGCCTCTGACAGGTTATGTCTCTGACAGGCTCTGTCTCTGACAGGTTATATATCTGACAGGCTCTTTCTCTGACAGGTTATATCTCTGACAGGCTCTGTCTCTGACAGGTTATATCTCTGACAGGTTATATCTCTGACAGGCTCTCTCTCTGACAGGTTATATCTCTGACAGGTTATGTCTCTTTCAGGTTATGTCTCTGACAGGCTCTCTCAATGACAGGTTATATTGTTGACAGGCTCTGTCTCTGACAGGTTATATCTCTGACAGGCTCTTTCTCTGACAGGTTATATCTCTGACAGGCTCTGTCTCTGACAGGTTATATCTCTGACAGGCTCTGTCTCTGACAGGTTATATCTCTGACAGGTTATGTCTCTGAGTGGTTATATCTCTGACAGGTTATATCTCTGACAGGTTATATCTCTGACAGTCTCTGACAGGTTATATCTCTGACAGGCTCTCTCTCTGACAGGTTATATCTCTGACAGGCTCTCTCTGACAGGTTATATCTCTGACAGGTTATGTCTCTGACAGGCTCTCTCTATGACAGGTTATATTGTTGACAGGCTCTGTCTCTGACAGGCTCTCTCTGACAGGTTATATCTCTGACAGGCTCTCTCTCTGAAAGGTTATATCTTTGACAGGCTCTGTCTCTGACAGGCTCTCTCTGACAGGTTATATCTCTGACAGGCTCGCTCTCTGACAGGTTATATCTCTGACAGGTTATGTCTCTGACACGCTCTCTCTATGACAGGTTATATTGTTGACAGGCTCTTTCTCTGACAGGTTATATCTCTGACAGGCTCTCTCTCTGACAGGTTATATCTCTGACAGTTTATGTCTCTGACAGGTTACGTCTCTGACAGGTTATATCTCTGACAGGCTCTGTCTCTGACAGGTTATATCTGTGACAGGCTTGGTCTCTGACAGGCTTGGTCTCTGACAGGCTTGGTCTCTGACAGGTTATATCTCTGACAGGTTATGTCTCTGACAGGTTATGTCTCTGACAGGTTATATCTCTAACAGGTTATATCTCTGACAGGCTCTGTCTCTGACAGGTTATATCTCTGACAGGTTATATCTCTAACAGGTTATATCTCTGACAGGCTCTGTCTCTGACAGGTTATATTTCTGACAATCTCTGACAGGTTATATCTCTGACAGGTTATGTCTCTGACTGGTTATATCTCTGACAGGTTATATCTCTGACAGGTTATATCTCTGACAGGTTATATCTCTGCCAGTTTACACCTCTGACAGGTTATATCTCTGACAGGCTCTGTCTCTGACAGGTTATGTCTCTGACAGTCTCTGACAGGTTATATCTCTGACAGGCTCTGTCTCTGACAGGTTATGTCTCTGACTGGTTATATCTCTGAGAGTTTATATCTCTGACAGGTTATATCTCTGACAAGTTATATCTCTGACAGTCTCTGACAGGTTATATCTCTGACAGGTTATATCTCTGACAGGTTATATCTCTGACAGGTTATATCTCTGACAGTTTATACCTCTGACAGGTTATGTCTCTGACAGGCTCTCTCTCTCTGACAGGTTATATCTCTGACAGGTTATATTGCTGAATGGCTCTGTCTCTGACAGGTTATATCTCTGACAGGCTCTGTCTCTGACAGTTTATGCCTCTGACAGGTTATGTCTCTGACAGGCTCTGTCTCTGACAGGTTATATATCTGACAGGCTCTTTCTCTGACAGGTTATATCTCTGACAGGCTCTGTCTCTGACAGGTTATATCTCTGACAGGTTATATCTCTGACAGGCTCTCTCTCTGACAGGTTATATCTCTGACAGGTTATGTCTCTTTCAGGTTATGTCTCTGACAGGCTCTCTCAATGACAGGTTATATTGTTGACAGGCTCTGTCTCTGACAGGTTATATCTCTGACAGGCTCTTTCTCTGACAGGTTATATCTCTGACAGGCTCTGTCTCTGACAGGTTATATCTCTGACAGGCTCTGTCTCTGACAGGTTATATCTCTGACAGGTTATGTCTCTGAGTGGTTATATCTCTGACAGGTTATATCTCTGACAGGTTATATCTCTGACAGTCTCTGACAGGTTATATCTCTGACAGGCTCTCTCTCTGACAGGTTATATCTCTGACAGGCTCTCTCTGACAGGTTATATCTCTGACAGGTTATGTCTCTGACAGGCTCTCTCTATGACAGGTTATATTGTTGACAGGCTCTGTCTCTGACAGGCTCTCTCTGACAGGTTATATCTCTGACAGGCTCTCTCTCTGAAAGGTTATATATTTGACAGGCTCTGTCTCTGACAGGCTCTCTCTGACAGGTTATATCTCTGACAGGCTCGCTCTCTGACAGGTTATATCTCTGACAGGTTATGTCTCTGACACGCTCTCTCTATGACAGGTTATATTGTTGACAGGCTCTTTCTCTGACAGGTTATATCTCTGACAGGCTCTCTCTCTGACAGGTTATATCTCTGACAGTTTATGTCTCTGACAGGTTACGTCTCTGACAGGTTATATCTCTGACAGGCTCTCTCTCTGACAGGTTATATCTCTGACAGGTTATGTCTCTGACAGGTTACATCTCTGACAGGTTATATCTCTGACAGGCTCTGTCTCTGACGGGTTATATCTATGACAGTCTCTGTCTCTGACAGGTTATATCTCTGACAGGTTATATCTCTGACAGTCTCTGACAGGTTATATCTCTGACAGGCTCTGTCTCTGACAGGCTCTCTCTCTGACAGGTTATATCTCTGACAGGTTATATTGCTGACAGGCTCTGTCTCTGACAGGTTATATATCTGACAGGCTCTTTCTCTGACAGGTTATATCTCTGACAGGCTCTGTCTCTGACTGGTTATATCTCTGACAGGTTATATCTCTGACAGGTTATATCTCTAACAGGTTATATCTCTGACAGGCTCTGTCTCTGACAGTTTATACCTCTGACAGGTTATATCTCTGACAGGCTCTGACAGGTTTTACCTCTGACAGGCTCTGTCTCTGACAGGTTATATCTCTGACAGGTTATATCTCTGACAGGCTCTCTCTCTGACAGGTTATATCTCTGACAGGTTATGTCTCTGACAGGCTCTCTCTATGACAGGTTATATTGTTGACAGGCTCTGTCTCTGACAGGTTATATCTCTGACAGGCTCTTTCTCTGGCAGGTTATATCTCTGACAGGCTCTCTCTCTGACAGGTTATATCTCTGACAGTGTATGTCTCTGACAGGTTACGTCTCTGTCAGGTTATATCTCAGACAGGCTCTCTCTCTGTCAGGTTATATCTCTGACAGGTTATATCTCTGACAGGTTATGTCTCTGACAGGTTACATCTCTGACAGGTTATATCTCTGACAGGCTCTGTCTCTGACGGGTTATATGTCTGACAGGTTATATCTCTGACAGGTTATATCTCTGACAGTCTCTGACAGGTTATATCTCTGACAGTCTCTGACAGGTTATATTTTTTACAGTCTCTGTCTCTGACAGGTTATATCTCTGACAGGTTATATCTCTAATAGGTTATGTCTCTGACAGTCTCTGTCACTGACAGGTTATATCTCAGACAGTCTCTGACAGGTTATATCTCTGACAGGTTATATCTCTGACAGGTTATATTGCTGACAGGCTCTGTCTCTGACAGGTTAAATCTCTGACAGGCTCTGTCTCTGACAGTTTATACCTCTGACAGGCTATATCTCTGACAGGCTCTGTCTCTGACAGATTATATCTCTGACAGTCTCTGACAGGTTATATCTCTGACAGTCTCTGACAGGTTATATCTCTGACAGGATCTTTCTCTGACAGGTTATATCTTTGACATGCTCTCTCTCTGACAGGTTATATCTCTGACAGGTTATATCTCTGACAGGTTTATACGTCTCTGACAGGTTATATCTCTGACAGGCTCTGACAGGTTATATCTCTGACAGGCTTGGTCTCTTACAGGCTTGGTCTCTGACAGGTTATATGTCTGACAGGTTATATCTCTGACAGGTTATATCTCTGACAGGTTATATCTCTGACAGGGTATATCTCTGACAGTTTATACCTCTGACAGGTTATATCTCTGACAGGCTCTGTCACTGACAGATTATATCTCTTACAGTCTCTGACAGGTTATATCTCTGACAGGCTCTGTCTCTGACAGGTTCTCTCTCTGACAGGTTATATCTCTGACAGGTTATGTCTCTGACTGGTTATATCTCTGACAGGTTATATCTCTGACAGGCTCTGACAGGTTCTGTCTCTGACAGGTTATATCTCTGACAGGTTATATCTCTGACAGGCTCTCTCTCTGACAGGTTATATCTCTGACAGGTTATGTCTCTGACAGGCTCTCTCTATGACAGGTTATATTGTTGACAGGCTCTGTCTCTGACAGGTTATATCTCTGACCGGCTCTTTCTCTGGCAGGTTATATCTCTGACAGGCTCTCTCTCTGACAGGTTATATCTCTGACAGTGTATGTCTCTGACAGGTTACGTCTCTGTCAGGTTATATCTCTGACAGGCTCTCTCTCTGTCAGGTTATATCTCTGACAGGTTATATCTCTGACAGGATATGTCTCTGACAGGTTACATCTCTGACAGGTTATATCTCTGACAGGCTCTGTCTCTGACGGGTTATATGTCTGACAGGTTATATCTCTGACAGGTTATATCTCTGACAGTCTCTGACAGGTTATATCTCTGACAGTCTCTGACAGGTTATATTTTTTACAGTCTCTGTCTCTGACAGGTTATATCTCTGACAGGTTATATCTCTAACAGGTTATGTCTCTGACAGTCTCTGTCACTGACAGGCTATATCTCAGACAGTCTCTGACAGGTTATATCTCTGACAGGTTATATCTCTAACAGGTTATATCTCTGACAGGCTCTGTCTCTGACAGGTTATATCTCTGACAGGTTATATCTCTAACAGGTTATATCTCTGACAGGCTCTGTCTCTGACAGGTTATATTTCTGACAATCTCTGACAGGTTATATCTCTGACAGGTTATGTCTCTGACTGGTTATATCTCTGACAGGTTATATCTCTGACAGGTTATATCTCTGCACTGAGTTTACACCTCTGACAGGTTATATCTCTGACAGGCTCTGTCTCTGACAGGTTATGTCTCTGACAGTCTCTGACAGGTTATATCTCTGACAGGCTCTGTCTCTTACAGGTTATGTCTCTGACTGGTTATATCTCTGAGAGTTTATATCTCTGACAGGTTATATCTCTGACAAGTTATATCTCTGACAGTCTCTGACAGGTTATATCTCTGACAGGTTATATCTCTGACAGGTTATATTGCTGAATGGCTCTGTCTCTGACAGGTTATATCTCTGACAGGCTCTGTCTCTGACAGTTTATGCCTCTGACAGGTTATGTCTCTGACAGGCTCTGTCTCTGACAGGTTATATATCTGACAGGGTCTTTCTCTGACAGGTTATATCTCTGACAGGCTCTGTCTCTGACAGGTTATATCTCTGACAGGTTATATCTCTTACAGGTTATATCTCTGACAGGCTCTCTCTCTGACAGGTTATATCTCTGACAGGTTATGTCTCTTTCAGGTTATGTCTCTGACAGGCTCTCTCAATGACAGGTTATATTGTTGACAGGCTCTGTCTCTGACAGGTTATATCTCTGACAGGCTCTTTCTCTGACAGGTTATATCTCTGACAGGCTCTGTCTCTGACAGGTTATATCTCTGACAGGTTATGTCTCTGAGTGGTTATATCTCTGACAGGTTATATCTCTGACAGGTTATATCTCTGACAGTCTCTGACAGGCTCTCTCTCTGACAGGTTATATCTCTGACAGGCTCTCTCTGACAGGTTATATCTCTGACAGGTTATGTCTCTGACAGGCTCTCTCTATGACAGGTTATATTGTTGACAGGCTCTGTCTCTGACAGGCTCTCTCTGACAGGTTATATCTCTGACAGGCTCTCTCTCTGAAAGGTTATATCTTTGACAGGCTCTGTCTCTGACAGGCTCTCTCTGACAGGTTATATCTCTGACAGGCTCGCTCTCTGACAGGTTATATCTCTGACAGGTTATGTCTCTGACACGCTCTCTCTATGACAGGTTATATTGTTGACAGGCTCTTTCTCTGACAGGTTATATCTCTGACAGGCTCTCTCTCTGACAGGTTATATCTCTGACAGTTTATGTCTCTGACAGGTTACGTCTCTGACAGGTTATATCTCTGACAGGCTCTCTCTCTGACAGGTTATATCTCTGACAGGTTATGTCTCTGACAGGTTACATCTCTGACAGGTTATATCTCTGACAGGCTCTGTCTCTGACGGGTTATATCTATGACAGTCTCTGTCTCTGACAGGTTATATCTCTGACAGGTTATATCTCTGACAGTCTCTGACAGGTTATATCTCTGACAGGCTCTGTCTCTGACAGGCTCTCTCTCTGACAGGTTATATCTCTGACAGGTTATATTGCTGACAGGCTCTGTCTCTGACAGGTTATATATCTGACAGGCTCTTTCTCTGACAGGTTATATCTCTGACAGGCTCTGTCTCTGACAGGTTATATCTCTGACAGGTTATATCTCTGACAGGTTATATCTCTGACAGGTTATATCTCTGACAGGTTATATCTCTGACAGGTTATATCTCTAACAGGTTATATCTCTGACAGGCTCTGTCTCTGACAGTTTATACCTCTGACAGGTTATATCTCTGACAGGCTCTGACAGGTTTTACCTCTGACAGGCTCTGTCTCTGACAGGTTATATCTCTGACAGGTTATATCTCTGACAGGCTCTCTCTCTGACAGGTTATATCTCTGACAGGTTATGTCTCTGACAGGCTCTCTCTATGACAGGTTATATTGTTGACAGGCTCTGTCTCTGACAGGTTATATCTCTGACAGGCTCTTTCTCTGGCAGGTTATATCTCTGACAGGCTCTCTCTCTGACAGGTTATATCTCTGACAGTGTATGTCTCTGACAGGTTACGTCTCTGTCAGGTTATATCTCTGACAGGCTCTCTCTCTGTCAGGTTATATCTCTGACAGGTTATATCTCTGACAGGTTATGTCTCTGACAGGTTACATCTCTGACAGGTTATATCTCTGACAGGCTCTGTCTCTGACGGGTTATATGTCTGACAGGTTATATCTCTGACAGGTTATATCTCTGACAGTCTCTGACAGGTTATATCTCTGACAGTCTCTGACAGGTTATATTTTTTACAGTCTCTGTCTCTGACAGGTTATATCTCTGACAGGTTATATCTCTAACAGGTTATGTCTCTGACAGTCTCTGTCACTGACAGGTTATATCTCAGACAGTCTCTGACAGGTTATATCTCTGACAGGTTATATCTCTGACAGGTTATATTGCTGACAGGCTCTGTCTCTGACAGGTTAAATCTCTGACAGGCTCTGTCTCTGACAGTTTATACCTCTGACAGGCTATATCTCTGACAGGCTCTGTCTCTGACAGATTATATCTCTGACAGTCTCTGACAGGTTATATCTCTGACAGTCTCTGACAGGTTATATCTCTGACAGGTATTCTCTGACAGTTTTCTCTGACAGGTTATATCTCTGACAGGTTATATCTCTGACAGGCTCTCTCTCTGACAGGTTATATTGTGACAGGCTCTGTCTCTGACAGGTTATATCTCTGACAGGCTCTTTCTCTGACAGGTTATATCTCTGACAGGCTCTGTCTCTGACAGGTTATATCTCTGACAGGTTATATCTCTGACAGGTTATATCTCTGACAGGCTCTGTCTCTGACAGGTTATATCTCTGACAGTCTCTGACAGGTTATATCTCTGACAGTCTCTGACAGGTTATATCTCTGACAGGCTCTGTCTCTGACAGGTTATGTCTCTGACAGGCTCTGTCTCTGACAGGTTATATCTCTGACAGGTTATATCTCTGACAGTCTCTGACAGGTTATATCTCTGACAGGTTATATCTCTGACAGGTTATATCTCTGACAGGCTCTGTCTCTGACAGGTTATTCTCTGACAGTCTCTGACAGGTTATATCTCTGACAGTCTCTGACAGGTTATATCTCTGACAGGCTCTGTCTCTGACAGGTTCTCTCTCTGACAGGTTATATCTCTGACAGGCTCTCTCTCTGACAGGTTATATCTCTGACAGGTTATGTCTCTGACAGGCTCTCTCTATGACAGGTTATATTGTTGACAGGCTCTGTCTCTGACAGGTTATATCTCTGACAGGTTATATCTCTGACAGGCTCTGTCTCTGACAGGTTATATCTCTGACAGGCTCTTTCTCTGACAGGTTATATCTCTGACAGGTTATATCTCTGACAGGTTATATCTCTGACAGGCTCTGTCTCTGACAGTTTATACCTCTGACAGGTTATATCTCTGACAGGCTCTGACAGGTTTTACCTCTGACAGGCTCTGTCTCTGACAGGTTATATCTCTGACAGGTTATATCTCTGACAGGCTCTCTCTCTGACAGGTTATATCTCTGACAGGTTATGTCTCTGACAGGCTCTCTCTATGACAGGATATATTGTTGACAGGCTCTGTCTCTGACAGGTTATATCTCTGACAGGCTCTCTCTCTGTCAGGTTATATCTCTGACAGGTTATATCTCTGACAGGTTATGTCTCTGACAGGTTACATCTCTGACAGGTTATATCTCTGACAGGCTCTGTCTCTGACGGGTTATATGTCTGACAGGTTATATCTCTGACAGGTTATATCTCTGACAGTCTCTGACAGGTTATATCTCTGACAGTCTCTGACAGGTTATATTTTTTACAGTCTCTGTCTCTGACAGGTTATATCTCTGACAGGTTATATCTCTAACAGGTTATGTCTCTGACAGTCTCTGTCACTGACAGGTTATATCTCAGACAGTCTCTGACAGGTTATATCTCTGACAGTCTCTGACAGGTTATATCTTTTACAGTCTCTGTCTCTGACAGGTTATATCTCTGACAGGTTATATCTCTAACAGGTTATATCTCTGACAGGCTCTTTCTCTGACAGGTTATGTCTCTGACAGGTTACATCTCTGACAGGTTATATCTCTGACAGGCTCTTTCTCTGATAGGTCATATCTCTGACAGGCTCTCTCTCTGACTGGTTATATCTCTGACAGGTTATATCTCTGACAGGCTCTGTCTCTGACAGGTTATATCTCTGACAGGTTATATCTCTGACAGGTTATATCTCTGACAGGCTCTGTCTCTGACAGGTTATATCTCTGATTGTCTCTGTCTCTGACAGGTTATATCTCTGACAGGTTATATCTCTGACAGGTTATATCTCTGACAGTCTCTGACAGGTTATATCTCTGACAGTCTCTGACAGGTTATATCTCTGACAGGTTATATCTCTAACAGGTTATACCTCTGACAGGCTCTGTCACTGACAGGTTATATCTCTGACAGTCTCTGACAGGTTATATCTCTGACAGGTTATATCTCTGACAGGCTTGGTCTCTGACAGGTTATATCTCTGACAGGTTATATCTCTGACAGGTTATATCTCTGACAGGTTTGTCTCTGACAGGTTATATCTCTGACAGGTTATATCTCTGACAGGCTCTGTCTCTGACAGGTTATATCTCTGACAGGCTCTGTCTCTGACAGGTTATATCTCTGATAATTTATATCTCTGGCAGGTTATATCTATGACAGGTTTTATCTCTGACAGGTTTTATCTCTGACAGGTTTTATCTCTAACAGGTTGT
>NC_138303.1:19627500-19652500 GCF_965601325.2 Salmo salar | reverse complement strand
ACAGAACAGGAGAGGAGGGGAGAGGATGGCACTGAGGAATGAGATGCTGGATGAGTGACTTCTGGGGTGCTGGATGAGTGACTTCTGGGGTGCTGGATGAGTGACTTCTGGGGTGCTGGATGAGTGACTTCTGGGGTGCTGGATGAGTGACTTCTGGGGTGCTGGATGAGTGACGTCTGGGGTGCTGGATGAGTGACGTCTGGGGTGCTGGATGAGTGACGTCTGGGGTGCTGGATGAGTGACGTCTGGGGTGCTGGATGAGTGACGTCTGGGGTGCTGGATGAGTGACTTCTGGGGTGCTGGATGAGTGACTTCTGGGGTGCTGGATGAGTGACTTCTGGGGTGCTGGATGAGTGACGTCTGGGGTGCTGGATGAGTGACGTCTGGGGTGCTGGATGAGTGACTTCTGGGGTGCTGGATGAGTGACTTCTGGGGTGCTGGATGAGTGACGTCTGGGGTGCTGGATGAGTGACGTCTGGGGTGCTGGATGAGTGACGTCTGGGGTGCTGGATGAGTGACGTCTGGGGTGCTGGATGAGAGGGCAAGTACCAGAATTTGGTAGTCACGTCGACCCACAACCATCTATTGATTTGAATGCAGTAAAACTATATTAAGAGGGCAACGTGGCAACGTTTATTATAGTTTCAGTAAAACTATATTAAGAGGGCAACGTGGCAACGTTTATTATAGTTTCAGTAAAACTATATTAAGAGGGCAACGTTTAAAGTTTCAGTAAAACATTTGTCTTCTCTTTTCCTTGAGACAACTATAACTTCCCCGCAAAAATGTGCATTTGCATATAATTGCTGGTTAGTTTGACAGGGATGTTGTACTTTTCCATTTGTAATCAGCTACACACACACACACAGACACACACAGACACACATACGCATGCACACACACATACGCATGCACACACACATACGCATGCACACACACACACACACACACAAACATTACTATTTCACTGTGTACAGGAACTAAAGATTTATAGTCTTTCCCTTTGTGAGTTTCAAGTCAGGTCTTTCTTAGTCTTTCTCTATCTCATTCCATCACCAGCAGACGTGCTGCAGCTCCCCCTGTTGGGAGACAGATGAAGCATGTGACGCTGCATGCACGTGTGTGTCTGTCTGTCTGTGTGTGTGTGTGCAGCATTGCTATGTGTAGGGGTTTTGGTTGTCCAAAGGCGGAAGTGTGTGCTCCTGCCATGCTTGCATTGCCAAGCAGTGTGTGTGTGTGTGTGTGTGTGTGTGTGTGTGTGTGTGTGTGTGTGTGTGTGTCTGTGTGCGCTAGCGCTTGCGTGCGTGTGTGTGTGTGCGTGCGCATGTGTGGTCATGCCAGGCCTTGGGCATGCTGGGGCAGCAGATGGCATCACTACAGCGCCGGCCACCCAGGTGAACTGGGAGGGAGGGAGGTAGGAGGAATAGGGGGGATGGATAGGATCAGGGCAGCCAGATTCTGCTGTATTGTGTTGTAGTTCTAGACAGGGTCTCTGCTGAGTTCCCATTGGCCAGGGCTGTGTGTCAGCTGGTTGGTGCTGCTGGGTCTCTGCTGAGTTCCCATTGGCCAGGCTTGTGTGTCGGCTGGTTGGTGCTGCTGGACCAGGATGGACCAGGTGTGGAGTGGGAGAGGACTGGGAGGACTGCAGCTGTTAATTAGAGAGAGGTGATTAATGGTACAGGAGAGATGGAGCACTGTGTTTGGGACTGACTGGACTGGAGGAGTGGGGACAGGGGAGAGCAGGGTAGGGTGGAGAGTTTGGGACTGACTGGACTGGAGGAGTGGGGACAGGGGAGAGCAGGGTAGGGTGGAGAGTTTGGGACTGACTGGACTGGAGGAGTGGGGACAGGGGAGAGCAGGGTAGGGTGGAGAGTTTGGGAGTGGTTGAGTAGTTGGTAGTTCAAAAGGAACATGAGTTCACCAAAGTCAAAAAGTATCTTTGCATGCATTAACACATGCAAACTTGTGTGTGTGTCTCTCAACTGAGTCACGCGGCTTCTCCACCCTGGGATCCAGCTTTATTGAGATGTAAGGAGCTACAGCGTTGTGACAAACTCTCCTCCGGGGATGTGCCGTGTAAACACCAATCATTTGGCAGATGTAGAGTAAATTGACATGGTATCCCCGGGTGGTGCGCCACACACACCATTATCAGGATGTAGACTAATCGTATGTCGCCTCCCATATGAGGAGCAATTAATTCACACAGAATCAAACGGCTGGAGAACAGAGTGAGGAAGAGGAAGAGGAAGGTTGGAGATAAATGAGGAGATAAGGGAGAATGGTGTTGGAAAAAAGGGAACAGGAAGAGTTAAGGAAAATAGAGAGAGGGAGAAATATGGAGAATTTGTGCGATTAAGTGCAAAGTTTGAATCTGGCTGTTCGTTTTTAAAACTGATGTTCAAAGTTAAAGTGTAAATGAGTTTCATGTTTTTTCTGTTCTCTTAGCTTGGATTTTTTTCTGGAATGAAAGGAGGATTGCACAAACAACATGTAAAGAGAAAGGAGAAAATTGAGTTGAGTTGAAGAGCACTGAAGGCAATACAACATTTATGAATGTGGTTCCACAAAGCCTTGACAGTGGGATAGTTTTACAGCACCTGCATTTTTTTTAAAGATGACAGTTACAAGGATTCATTAAATGTAAAGTTTCCCCATTCTCACCTCAATTCAATCTGGAGGCATTGTAGTGGAGGGCCGTTACAGCCAAATCTCCATCTCACTATTATTTCCTGTGTGATTGCCTGCTCACTCTCTCGCTCGTCTCTCTCTCATCTCTCTCTCGTCTCTCGCTCATCTCTCTCTCGTCTCTCGCTCATCTCTCTCTCGGTGGATACGATGAAGGAAGAAGACTAAAAGACTGTGACGGACAGAAGGAGAAAGAGGAGGGGAGCTGGTCCTGGTCTCCTTCAAACGGATGGAGGGAGGGAGGGAGGGAGGGAGGGAGGGAGGGAGGGAGGGAGGGAGGGAGGGAGGGAGGGAGGGAGGGAGGGAGGGAGGGAGGAGGGAGGGAGGGAGGGAGGGAGGGAGGGAGGGAGGGAGGGAGGGAGGGACAGCGACTGAAAGGGGGGGAGAGACATCATTTCCATGGATACAGCTCCTAAATGAATAGTCTGCCATGATGGCCTTTTGGATAAGACAAGTAGTGTTATAATAAGCGAAGGGCCGTATAAAAAAAAAAAACAGACTTGGCTGACAAGCCAGGGGAGACTTATTCAAACTGGCCTCTCTCTCTCGCTGTCTCTGTGTCTCTCAGTCTCTCTCACTCTTTCACTGTTACTAAGGCCTATGCTTTTAACCCCCTTCATTTATTAAAGTGAAAATAAATGTTCACTGTGAGAGGAGAGGATGGTTAGGTAGCGGAGGGAGGAGGTAGAGATAGGGGGAAACTGGAGAGTAAAGACAGAAAATAAAATGCTGTGAAAAAGACAAAAAGAGAACGGAGACTGTAGTTGAGGGAGATGGAGAGAGAGAAAAATAGATGGTGAGAAAGAGTAACAGAGTCAAAAAATAAAAAGACTAAGAGGTACATAGAGAGAGCGACAGAGACAGAGAGAGAGAGAGAGAGAGAGAGAGAAACAGGGGAGAAGTAGATGGAGGTAGAGAGAGGAGAGAGAGATGTAGAGTTGAAAAGAGAACATGCAAAGCTGTCATCCATCATGTTGTCA
The DNA here is from genome assembly GCF_965601325.2 of Salmo salar. Lineage (NCBI taxonomy): Eukaryota > Metazoa > Chordata > Actinopteri > Salmoniformes > Salmonidae > Salmo > Salmo salar. The sequence goes on along the minus strand of NC_138303.1, from coordinate 19,648,832 downwards.
CAACACAATAAGGAGGAGTGCACAGTTACTGCTAATCACAGACAAATCTATCCCACAACCCAGAGGACGGAGGAAAGGAGAGAGAAGATGTCATTCAGGAGGTACAGTATCTCTATCTTTCTTTCTCTCTCTCTCTCTCACACACACACACACACACAGACACACACACACACACTATAATATTGAATATGTCCTTTGACAGTTTGCTCTCAATAATGAAAGACATTCTCTCAAATCTAGGGGTTCTCCCGGGCATAATTTTCAGGTCAGAAGAGAGACGTTTCATAAAGTCCAATAACACAATACAAGCTTATGGCCAGAGGATGGGTGACAAACACACACAGACACATACACACACATAGATAAACAGAAAGGAGCCCACGTTAAAGTCAGAGTAAATAAAGTTATCCGAGAAGCCATTATCTATTCTCCACACAGACAGAGGTCAGGAGTCTGGCCTCAGAAATGAAGTAAATATCAGATTTCTGAAATATTAAATATTAACATATGCAAAATAATGATATGGTAATCATGAAATGTCAATATTGCCTTCTTGTATTTGTTTCACACACACACACAGTCACTCACACACTCACATACACCCCACACTCACACCCCTCACAAACACACACTAACATTCACACACACTCACAAATACACTCACATTCACACACACACACACACAATCTCACACACACACACACACACACACATACTCTCACACACACACATACTCTCACACACACACATACTCTCACACACACACATACTCTCACACACACACACACACAAACTCACACACACCAACACACATTCACACAAACACTCACACACGCACACACAATCACTCACACACACACTCAAACACTCACACTCATTCACGCACTCACATACACACACTCACTCACACACTCACTAACACACACACATTCTCACACAAACTCACACTCGCATACTCACAAACACACTCACACATAAACTCACACTCACACTCACTCACACAGACACTCACACACACACTCACACGTACACTCGCACACACACTCAGACTCTCACACACAATCACACACTCAAACTCACACTCACTCACATACACTCACTCACACACACACACACTCACTCACACGCATTCACATACACACACACACACACACTCAAACACTCACACGCATTCACATACACACACACACACACACACTCAGAAACACACACTCTCAAACACACACACAGTAACACACACACAGTAACACACACACAGTAACACACACACAGTAACACACACACAGTAACACACACTCACTCACACGCATTCACATACACACACACACTCAAACACTCACACGCATTCACATACACACACACACTCAGAAACACACACTCTCAAACACACAAACACACACACAGTAACACACACACAGTAACACACACTCAGACTCTCACACACATTCACATACACTCACTCACACACACATACTTATGGACTTCCAACGGATATCAGACATGATTGATTATCAGACAAAGCTTCACCATGTGTTACAATTACCCTAATCCCAAAAACATGCTTGAATTTAACTTTTTTGTTTATTCCTGTACTTTCTTGAACACAGACATCTTTCCTCACAGTTCTGGCAGCATCACTGTTTGAAAAGGCTTTCTGTCAGCCTATCTCTACCACCCCCTGCTTTGGGATAAATTCAGGTGAAATACGTGTGCGTGTGCGCGCACATGTCTGTGTGTGCGTGTGTGTGTGTGTATTCCCCCACCTGCAGCTGATAGCTTGTCAACTCCTTCCTGGGTTGGCGACCCCTGTGTGTGGTTGTGTTAGTATGTGTTACCTGCTGAGCAAACATGTTAGTGTGTCTGCTCTCACAGTGGGCCCACAGAGAGAGAGAGAGGGAGGGAGGGAGGGAGGGAGGGAGGGAGGGAGGGAGGGAGGGAGGGAGGGAGGGAGGGAGGGAGGGAGGGAGGGAGGGAGGGAGGGAGGGAGGGAGGGAGGGAAAGACGGTAGAGCAGAGGACGAGGGGAGTGGAGACGGTAGAGCAGAGGACGAGGGGAGTGGAGACGGTAGAGCAGAGGACGAGGGGAGTGGAGACGGTAGAGCAGAGGACGAGGGGAGTGGAGACGGTAGAGCAGAGGACGAGGGGAGTGGAGACGGTAGAGCAGAGGACGAGGGGAGTGGAGACGGTAGAGCAGAGGACGAGGGGAGTGGAGACGGTAGAGCAGAGGACGTGGGGAGTGGAGACGGTAGAGCAGAGGACGTGGGGAGTGGAGACGGTAGAGCAGAGGACGTGGGGAGTGGAGACGGTAGAGCAGAGGACGAGGGGAGTGGAGACGGTAGAGCAGAGGACGAGGGGAGTGGAGACGATAGAGCAGAGGATGAGGGGAGTGGAGATGGTAGAGCAGAGGACGAGGGGAGTGTGGCAGGAAGCTTCACCGCAAGTCTTAGGAAGAAGATGTTGAGTGATAGAGGGAAGTTAGTTGAATGCATGTACAGCAGGCAGAGGGTGTATTCTGTGGTGGGGGATGAGGTGACGTTAGGTACGAGGCTGTATGATGGGTGCATGTGTGTCGGGTTGTGTTTGGTTATAGAGGGGACAGGGTTGATGGAGTGTGTTTTGAGGGAGGGGGTTGTCGCGTTATGTTTGGATGTGTGGGTGTGTCGGGGGGGTATGTTTGGATGTGTGGGGGTATGTTTGGATGTGTGGGGGTATGTTTGGATATGTGGGGGTATGTTTGGATATGTGGGGGTATGTTTGGATATGTGGGGGTATGTTTGGATATGTGGGGGTATGTTTGGATATGTGGGGGTATGTTTGGATATGTGGGGGTATGTTTGGATATGTGGGGGTATGTTTGGATATGTGGGGGTATGTTCGGATGTGTGGGGGTGTCGGGTTGTGTTTGGATGTGTGGGGGTGTAAGGATGTGTGGGGGTGTCGGGGTATGTTTGGATATGTGGGGGTGTCGGGGTATGTTTGGATATGTTGGGGTGTCGGGGTATGTTCGGATGTGTGGGGGTGTCGGGGTGCGTTTGGATGTGTGGGGTGTAAGGGTGTGTTTAGATGTGTGGTGTTGTAAGGATGTGTTTGGATGTGTGGGGGTGTCGGGGTATGTTTGGATATGTGGGGGTGTCGGGGTATGTTTGGATATGTTGGGGTGTCGGGGTATGTTCGGATGTGTGGGGGTGTCGGGTTGTGTTTGGATGTGTGGGGGTGTCGGGTTGTGTTCGGATGTGTGGGGGTGTCGGGTTGTGTTCGGATGTGTGGGGGTGTCGGGGTATGTTCGGATGTGTGGGGGTGTCGGGTTGTGTTCGGATGTGTGGGGGTGTAAGGGTGTGTTTGGATGTGTGGGGGTGTAAGGGTGCGTTTAGATGTGTGGGTGTGTAAGGGTGCGTTTAGATGTGTGGGGGTGTAAGGGTGCGTTTAGATGTGTGGGGGTGTAAGGGTGCGTTTAGATGTGTGGGGGTGTAAGGGTGCGTTTAGATGTGTGGGGGTGTAAGGGTATGTTTGGATGTGTGGGGGTGTAAGGGTGTGTTTGGATGTGTGGGGGTGTAAGGGTGTGTTTGGATGTGTGGGGGTGTAAGGGTGTGTTTGGATGTGTGGGGGTGTAAGGGTGTGTTTGGATGTGTGGGGGTGTTTGGATGTGTGGGGGTGTAAGGGTGTGTTTGGATGTGTGGGGGTGTAAGGGTGTGTTTGGATGTGTGGGGGTGTAAGGGTGTGTTTGGATGTGTGGGGGTGTAAGGGTGTGTTTGGATGTGTGGGGGTGTAAGGGTGTGTTTGTATGTATGGGGGTGTCAGGGTGTGTTTGTATGTATGGGGGTGTCAGGGTGTGTTTGGATGTGTGGGGGTGTATTTGGATGTGTGGGGGTGTAAGGGTGTGTTTGTATGTATGGGGGTGTCAGGGTGTGTTTGGATGTGTGGGGGTGTAAGGGTGTGTTTGTATGTATGGGGGTGTCAGGGTGTGTTTGGATGTGTGGGGGTGTCGGGGTGTGTTTGGATGTGTGGGGTGTAAGGGTGTGTTTAGATGTGTGGGGGTGTAAGGGTGTGTTTGGATGTGTGGGGTTGTAAGGGTGTGTTTGGATGTGTGGGCGTGTAAGGGTGTGTTTGGATGTGTGAGGGTGTAAGGGTGTGTTTAGATGTGTGGGGGTGTAAGGGTGTGTTTGGATGTGTGGGGGTTTCGTGGTACGTTTGGATGTGTGGGGGTGTAAGGGTGTGTTTAGATGTGTGGGGGTGTAAGGGTATGTTTGGATGTGTGGTGGTGTCGGGGTGCGTTTGGATGTGTGGGGGTGTAAGGGTGTGTTTAGATGTGTGGGGGTGTAAGGGTATGTTTGGATGTGTGGGGGTGTAAGGGTGTGTTTGGATGTGTGGGGGTGTAAGGGTGTGTTTGGATGTGTGGGGGTGTAAGGGTGTGTTTGGATGTGTGGGGGTGTAAGGGTGTGTTTGGATGTGTGGGGGTGTAAGGGTGTGTTTGGATGTGTGGGGGTGTCAGGGTGTGTTTGGATGTGTGGGGGTGTAAGAGTGTGTTTGTATGTATGGGGGTGTCAGGGTGTGTTTGGATGTGTGGGGGTGTAAGAGTGTGTTGGTATGTATGGGGGTGTCAGGGTGTGTTTGGATGTGTGGGGGTGTAAGGGTGTGTTTGTATGTATGGGGGTGTCAGGGTGTGTTTGGATGTGTGGGGGTGTCGGGGTGTGTTTGGATGTGTGGGGGTGTCGGGGTGTGTTTGGATGTGTGGGGGTGTCGGGGTGTGTTTGGATGTGTTGATGTGTCGGGGTGTGTATGGATGTGTGGATGTGTCGGGGTGTGTTTGGATGTGCGGGGGTGTCGGGGTGTGTTTGGATGTGCGGGGGTGTCAGGGTGTGTTTGGATGTGCGGAGGTGTCGGGGTGTGTTTGGATGTGTGGGGGTGTCGGGGTGTGTGGATGTGTGGGGGTGTCGGGGTGTGTTTGGATGTGTGGGGGTGTCGGGGTGTGTTTGGATGTGCGGGGGTGTCAGGGTGTGTTTGGATGTGTGGAGGTGTCGGGGTGTGTTTTGGGGGGCCACAGGGCAACTTCTCAGAAACTCCACTAATTGGGACCGCTGGGTGTTGCCCGAGGCTGTTCTCTGGCTAATATCATTAGCTAATCTGCTGTGTGTTGTCCCCCTTGCCCTCTCAGTATGTGCTCTGCGCTCCAGCACCATAACCACCAGCAGACACCCACCCTCGGCCGCCTCCCCAAGCCCACAGAAGAGTGCTGAGTCCGGGTTTGTGCTGCTGGAAGGGCCCCACATCTGGGCTCCACTGACAAGGAAGATTAATACCTCAGCCTCACACACACACACATTTCTGAAACACTCATACACACACACAGACCTTCATCTCTGGTATAAACACAAACACACTACTTCACCACTACAACTACTTTTCAATACATACTGTACACACACGCACACACATACCAGCCTCCCCCAAATAAAAGAAAGAGGGAGCCCAATCCCACACCATCCTACCTCCCTCATCCTCCTCGCTTCATCCTTCCATTTCTCCATCCTCTGGACCACTCTACCCTCCCTCCCTCCATCCATCCATCCCTCCTTCCATCCCTCCCACACTTTAAATACAATCTCCAGGCCACAGAAAAACAACTTTCTGCTGATGCGAGTACTCCTTCATCCTCCCTCTCTTCCTCCCATTCCCCTCACACACCTTTGGTTATGGAGAGCATGCAGGGCTGAATTTGAGCCCTGAGCATTAATGCCTTCCCTGCATTTGAGGGTCTGGTTGAACAGCATCCTGTAGGGAGCACCCATCAGCCAGAGAGATTTTCCTCCATGTTTCACTGCACTCCTATAGCGTGGTAAACCTCCACCCACAAGATCAAAGTGGAACAACTATCAGGTCATCATGAAGATACACTTATTATAAACAAAGTGACAAATGTACAACTATTGGAGTGAATTGTGAAAAACAGGAAATGGTGAACATGTTAACTATTAGATTGATTTAGCCTTGAGTAAGAGGAGCCTGTGAGGAAAACAGGAGTACAGTGTGCCCAGATGTGTTTTGCCCTCCCCTCTCCTCCCCTCTCCTCCCTGTCCACAGTGGAAACTCCCTGGCATTCCCCAGAGGGGGTGGAGACAGGAGACTGTATGGTTTGGCCCACAGGAGAGTGTGAGAAGGGTGAGGGGTGTTGACATAACCTCATTACACTACAGTCACCTGGGCCTGACTCAGACACCACACCTGTCACTGAGGGCTCTGCTGTATGTCAAGCAAGCAGAGCGCCCACTGTGCGCGCCAGACAAGACAAAAAAGAGGGGACAGAATGAATGAGAGTGTAACCCCAGAGATAGAATCAGATTAAAGGGTGATCACTTAGGCAGTGACTCTACTGGCAGATTCCCCCATACCTAAAGAGTTCGTGTCAGCACATTGGCTGCCTGTTGTGTGTGAGAGAATGTGGTGAGATAGAGAAAGAGGGAAAGAGGGGGAGAGAGGCAGAGACAGGGAGAGAGAGAGACAGGGAGAGAGAGACAGGGAGAGACAGAGAGAGACAGAGAGAGACAGAGAGAGAGAGAGAGAGAGAGGGGATAGACAACAAAGGAAGAAGATGAAAGGAACAGGAAAGACAGCCCACTGGGCACAGACGTCAATTCAACGTCTAATCCACATTGGTTTAATGTAATTTCATTCAAATGACATGGAAACAACGTTGATTCAACCAGTGTGATGCCAGTGTTACGTTCCTCAGCAAGGAAACCAAAAATGTCGCTCAAACAGAAGAGAGAACCAACAAAGAGTCTCTGACCAACAACCAAAATAGGTGGAGTTTTAGGAGGGGTTCTGAAAGACACTCATGGGGGTGTCCTCTGAAAGATGACTAGCAACAACAACTAGAACCTGAAAGACCCACCATGAGACCCACTACATTTTCCCAAGAAGAGGAAAACAAAAGAAAAACCCACACCAAACTTAAAGGCAGGAAGCAAACCAAACAGGTGGAGCAAAACAAAATCAAGTAAAGGATTGTTTGTCTAGAACCAAACAAAATTAAATAGGGTGCATCAACTTATAGTGTTTACCCTCCACGTCTATCCAGACAACTGGAGCACTGACTCAGACATTCTTAAATAGAGCCTGGGTCAGCACAGGTAAAACACCTTCCCACTAACGAGATGGACAAGCCAGCAAAGGTGTAACACATAACGAGGTGACACCAATCGGTGCGCCCTACGTGCTAACAAGCTATACGTGCTGAAGTCCAACCTCAAAACATACATGGAAAAGTAAAGCCTGTAACACCAGTGGAAGAGAATGAACGACTGTGGATATCTGCAGCAGGAGACACACACACTTCATCAGATACTATGTGTGCTCAGTAATACATTGGGTTTTAGGGGAATCATACAGTTGCCAACACAGATTCAAATGGCAGCAGCAATACGCACGCATCCACACGCACACACACACACACACACACACACACACACACACACACGCACACACACACACACACACACACACACACACACACACACGAGAGAGCGGTGCCAGCCATCTCAGGAATCACATAAATGCCAGTACAGTGCTGATGCAGTGGGACTATGAACATAATGCATTGGACTCATTAATTCTGTGTTGGGAAATTAAGGAAGCGTGGAGCTCCACTAGCACTAAGCTTAACACCAAGCAGCAAGGGTAGCAAAATAAACACATATCTCACAGTGTCTGACAGTCAAGGACCTAGCTAGTCCTTCACCTCAAAATTAATAAAAATTGAGATGCTCTGACAGTTGTCAAATAAACTTCAATAAATTGGTGTATTAATTTGAGGATTAATTATTATTGACATGTTTGTATTAATTGATGTGGCGCTTTTGGTAGAATTAATAAATACCATGATTCTTCACCAATGTTTGCCTGAAATGCCATTCACATTGGCTAGAATAGTGGTCATACAATGACAAATTTGATGAGAACATTTTAAATATATATTTAAATGTATTTGTGAGTCATAGATTTATAATGGATAATAAAGATGAGGAGAATAACATCAAATCATATTTGATTAATGTAGAATGAACAATTATTGCTTTCATAGACGTATTGAATTTCTTATTTTGATCTGTGTAGAATAAAAGCAGAAAAGAAAATGTATAATGTAAGTAATACTAGTTTAACAAAATAATAGCAATACTTTTACTATAACATCTCCCTATGACTCATATGAGAATAAAAATCAACATTTGTGAGCACAAAATGTTTTTAATATCTGTTGTAACTGGGATATAACATGATAAAACTTTTAATTTTATTTGGTGTGTTATATTGTAGGTGTAATCTGCCCTCTTCTCCCTATCGGCAAGGATTCCTGTGTCCTTATAAATAATTCATTTTTTAATCTGATTTGCCAGTGCGATTCTCACTGTATTAGTCACATATTCAATAACGCCACTCTGTGAATAATCTGTGCTGCGAATGTTCCTTCCCAGGTTCCCCTGTGTTCCCAAGAAAACCTGCTGTCGGAATTCTGCCCAGCGTTATGGAGCATTCCCGATAGAGAGGAGGGTAGAGAAGAGGGTGGAGAGGAGGATGGAGAGGAGGGCGGAGAGGAGGGTGGAGAGGAACAGTCAGAGCCATCATCACTCAATCTGTGTAGTAGATGACAGGGAACAGATTCATACACACAATATCTACTACACATACATGTTTAGGATTACCTGTCTCCTCTCTAATCCCCATCTCTCTTTTGTTCTGGCTTTCTTTTACAGAATCACATTTATTGTGGTATTTTGTGGGTTGATATTTCTGGTGTGTCTAAAAATGATGTATTTTGTCCTTGTTTGAAAATTACAATGTGTGAATTTCAATTGATGTAAATATTTGTATGATTGTTATAATAAAGTCAGTAAATAACTAAACCTGTATGGGAAAAACAACACCTAATCTGTCTCTATCTCGTAGGTAGGGGACGGAACACTGAATGTTAGATGCAGAACATGTACTTGGTGAGTCTCCACCTAGCCAGATTCTTACAGTATTTTGATTTCTTCTTCATTAAATGTGAAAATATCAACAACAGTTCAAAAATAAATATAGGCCTACCCATTTAAAAAAAATGATGTGATATTATATCATTAAAATTCCAAAAAGATTAGAGGAGCTGGGTTTGGGAAGTCTCCAGATACATCCTGCCCCAAAACACATGTCAAATAAAAGAACTCGATTTTTCTTTGGAATAAAATAATGTAACATTTCTCACAAATATTCAAGGATTATATTTCCTCAAACCAGAAAACAAGCCCATAACCACTACTTATAGGAGACGGGTTCACCCTAAGTGTTTTAAGAAGGGGCTGTATGGAACTCAGATCTCTGTATTGTTATCCCAGCCTCAGGCCCTATATCTCTCAGTCTAACTGTCTGCATGAAGATGATCAGAAAACATGCAACAATACAACCACAGCACATTACAGACAACCCAGAGGAAGACTGATTTTTTACTGTGTTTGCGTTGCTATTTTCTTACAAAAATATTCATATTCTGTACCGATAGACAAGAAACAGGTTAACTTAGGACGTAAATTGGTTGAAGGTACCACTGACACTATAGTTAGAAGAGGAAATCTGTCCCCTCAAAAAAATTTATAGACAGGAAACAAATCCTTCGCCACAATACAGGACTGCATCATCTACAGATCATCCCACAGGATGGCAACACAACACATTAACATGATGCCACAACATGGATAAGTCTATGGGACTAGCATGCTATGATATGAGTAGAGGAGAGTTCAGTCACACAACGTTTCTCCTAAAGCCTAGTTAATTGAACGATAGGCTGTAACATCAGCTTCATAATGAAACCAACACTATGGACAGCGAGCTGTAGTAGGCCTGGAAGCAGGATGGACTTTTGAACACTGCTTTTATAAGCCAGGGAAACCGAGAAGGCACTCTTCAATTCTCCTAGTGCTTTATTAGATCGTGTGTGTTATTGGGGGTGAGAGAGAGAGAGAGCAAGAGAGAGCGAGAGAGAGAGAGAGAGAGAGAGAGAGAGAGAGAGAATCAGAAAATTTGAATAAAACGATTTCTCTCCAACATTTGAACAATTTTGAAAGAAACTGTGTTCATTTCATTACTCTGTTCACAAATTGGCAAAATATTTCCTCAAACTCTTTTACACAAATTATGGGTACATTGTATAATCACTAAATGCATTCACAGTAAGACAGTAAGATTTACAATATTCATTGTTTTATCCGAAGTGAAATCAGACAACCTGAACCTTTACATCTGTCTGTGTTGGGGAAACCGCACAACCACTGTGTTAAGAGTCAAAACTTCTGTCTCAACTGCTAACCATGTCATAATGTATCACTAATAAACTAAACATAACCTGAGAACACTGAACACCGGACTACACACACACACACACGGTTAATGATAGTGTTTGGGATGAGAGCAGTGCTTGGGATGAGAGCAGTGTTTGGGATGAGAGCAGTGTTTGGGATGAGAGCAGTGTTTGGGATGAGAGCAGTGTTTGGGATGAGAGCAGTGTTTGGGATGAGAGCAGTGCTTGGGATGAGAGCAGTGCTTGGGATGAGACCAGTGTTTGGGATGAGACCAGTGTTTGGGATGAGACCAGTGTTTGGGATGAGACCAGTGTTTGGGATGAGACCAGTGTTTGGGATGAGAGCAGTGCTTGGGATGAGAGCAGTGCTTGGGATGAGAGCAGTGTTTGGAATGAGAGCAGTGCTTGGGATGAGAGTGCAGAGTGTGCGACTCCATGCTACAGCTCACAGCAAGTAGTTGGACCATCTAAATTCACACACACACAAGCAAACACATAAGCACACAAGCACACACATGGAGAAAGCCCTGGTAGGTAAGACACACTACACAGACCTCTAGCACCTCCTAGTGTCAGTAAATGGTGACCAGGTTGCTCTGGTAAAAGATAAATTGTTCTCAATTACATATCTCGGTATAATAAAAGTTCTTTCTGGAAATAAAATACCTTAAACATATTTTAAGTCTTATGTTTGTATTGATCCTTTCTGAGAATTACATTTTCTTAAACCTTGTTAGAGAGGGGTTCTGTTCACTGAAAGCGACCATTTTATAACTACAAAAACCCTTGTCCTAGCATGAAGTCAAAAAACACTGATCTAAGGTCAATTTCTCACCTACCCTCTAGCAGCTATGATTATGATTCAGGTGGTCTAATCTGGTCCAAGACCTGTACATATGGGCAACATCGACCCGTAGGTTGACTCTAACCGCTGTGTCTCCATGCCATCACTGGCCCTCTAAATAGTTGTGATTAAAAACGGGAGAAATGAGTGCTAACGCTTTTCTGCAATCTTGCACGTCCTAATTTGGTACTGGGGGAGTTAACACACCTGCCAGCCCACTGCTGACAAGGCTGATTCCTCAACTGTTGTTGTTTGTGCTGTCGGATGAAGGGAAGGTGAAGATGGGGAGAGAGGAAGAGAGAGAGGGATAAAGGGATGGGGGGGGGTCCAGGTTGGGAGAGACAACACACACACCCAGAGAGAGAGATCCCTGGCTGCTGCCAATAACAGGCAGTCCCAACATGTGAAAACGTTGACTGCTACATGATTGATGGTAGTTATTTATGTCTTTCCGAACCCTCCTCCTCTCCCCCTCTTCCTCCATCTCCCCCTCCCCTCCCTTCATCGCCTCCCCCTCTCAGAAGAAGTGAACATGATTAATAATGTGTAATGTTGCGCTAGCGCCGTCCTGACTATTATTACTTCCTCTCTGACATGTAGAAATACATGAACACACAACACACTGGAACAGGCTGCACAGAGCTGAATAGAGCTGCATAGAGCTACATAGGGCATCACAGAACTCCATAGGGCTTCATAGCACCTCAAAGGGCTTGACAGAGCCTCACATGACTCGACAGGCTTACACAGAGCCTCACAGAGCTGAACAAAACATGCTAATGGCGCCAGAGGAGATGGCTGCCCTTTTACAGACTCTTAACCAATTGTGCTATTTTGTGTGTTTTTTCGCCTTGTTTGTAACTAATTTTGTATGTAATGTTTCTGCCACCATCTCTTATGACCGAAAAGAGGTTATCGATATCAGAACAGCAATTATTTTTCCTTTAACGAGTCGGACGCGAAGGATTTATTCCAGATAACGGACCAGACCCAAATCCCTGTCATTTGCATGAAGAAAAGACACCGAAACAGGGGACGCAGGTCCGGGTGTCTTGTTAGAATTTGTCGGCAAGTGGGTAACCCGCCTCCACCAGCCATCCTATTGACCAATGTGCAATCATTGGAGAATAAACTGGATGAGTTATGTTTAAGACGATCCTACCAACGGGACATTAAAAACGGTAATATCTTATGTTCCACCGAGTCATGGCTGAACGACAACATGGATAATGTACAGTTGGCTGGATTTTCTGTGCATCGGCAAGACAGAACAGCTGCCTCCGGTAAGACAAGGGGTGGTTGTCTGTGTCTATTTGTCAATAACAGCTGGTGTGCGGAATCAAATAATAAGGAAGTCTCAAGGTTTTCCTCGCCTGAGGTAGAGTATCTCTTGATAAGCTGTAGACCACACTACTTACCAAGATATTTTTTAAATATTTTTCGTAGCTGTCTATTTACCATCACCAACCAATGAAGGCACTAAGACGGACCTCAACGAGCTGTATAAAGCCGTAAGCAAAGAAGGAAATGCTCATCCAGAGGCGGTGTTCCTAGTGGCCAGGGACTTTAATGCAGGCAAACTTAAATCCGTTTTACCTCATTTCTACCAGCATGCCACATGTGCAACCAGAGGGGGAAAAAAACTCTAGACCACCTTTACTCCACTCACAGAGACGCGTACAAAGCTTTCCCTTGCCCTCCATTTGGCAAATCTGACCATAATTCTATCCTCCTGATTCCTGGTTACAAGCAAAAACTAAAGCAGGAAGTACCAGTGACTCACTCAATATAGGAAGTGGTCAGATGACGCAGATGCTAAGCTACAGGACTGTTTTGCTAGCACAGACTGGAATATGTTCCGGGACTCATCCGATGGCATTGAGGAGTATACCACATCAGTCACTATCTTCAATCAATAAGTGCATCGATGACATTGTCCCCACAGTGGCCGTACTATTACATTACAACGTAACGACTTGATTAGTGTGGTGTTAGTGTTAGTTAGCCAGCTACATAGTTGTCTTTGCTGTCTCTGTATCTAAGATAATTGTGTAGTTTGAGTAATTATCGAGGTGAGCTAGCCAGCCGAAACGCGGCGCCAGACTTAGTCAACACACCTAGTCATCATTAACCCACTGCTAGCTAGCCAACCGTTACCGACTAGCAGCGCTGTAGATACTAATACTTTACAACGGAACGATTTGACTAGTGCAGTGTTAGCTAGCTAGCTACTTAGTTGTCTTTGTCATAGCTTGATAATTGTGTAGTTTAGTAATTACCGAGGTTAGCTAGCCAGCCATCGAGGTCAGCTAGCCAGCTATTTCCGTCCCCCGCGACGCCATTTTTCCTAACCCAGCCAACTATTACCGACGAGCAGCATTGTAGAAACTAAATACATTACAAGGAACGTCTTGATTAGTGTTATGTTAGCTAGCTAGCTACAAAGTTGCTTTGTATCATGACAAGGGGTAGTACTGAAACTATCGAGGTTACCTAGCCAGCTACACGTTCAAAGTCAACAACGCAGCCACTGCTAGCTAGCCTACTCCACCAGCCAGCAGTACTGTATCATTTTCGTCATTTTAGTCAATAAGATTTTTGCAACGTAAGCTTAACTTTCTGAACATTCGAGACGTGTAGTCCACTTGTCATTCCAATCTCCTTTGCATTAGCGTAGCCTCTTCTGTAGCTTGTCTACTATGTGTCTGTCTATCCCTGTTCTCTCCCCTCTGCACAGGCCATACAAACGCTCCACACCGCGTGGCCGCTGCCACTCTAACCTGGTGGTCCCTGCGCGCACGACCCACGTGGAGTTCCAGGTCTCCGGCAGCCTCTGGAACTGCCGGTCTGCGGCCAACAAGGCTGAGTTCATCTCAGCCTATGCTACCCTCCAGTCCCTAGACTTCCTGGCGCTGACGGAAACATGGATTACCACAGAGAACACTGCTACTTCTACTGCTCTCTCCTCGTCTGCCTACGTGTTCTCGCATACCCCTAGAGCATCGAGCCAGCGGGGTGGTGGCACTGGAATCCTCATCTCTCCCAAGTGGACATTCTCTCTTTCTCCCCTGACCCATCTGTCTATCTCCTCATTTGAATTCCATGCTGTCACAGTTACCAGCCCTTTCAAGCTTAACATCCTTATCATTTATCGCCCTCCAGGTTCCCTTGGAGAGTTCATCAATGAGCTTGACGCCTTGATAAGTTCCTTTCCTGAGGATGGCTCACCTCTCACAGTTCTGGGTGACTTTAACCTCCCCACGTCTACCTTTGACTCATTCCTCTCTGCCTCCTTCTTTCCACTCCTCTCCTCTTTTGACCTCACCCTCTCACCTTCCCCCCCTACTCACAAGGCAGGCAATACGCTTGACCTCATCTTTACTAGATGCTGTTCTTCCACTAATCTCATTGCAACTCCCCTCCAAGTCTCCGACCACTACCTTGTATCCTTTTCCCTCTCATCCAACACTTCTCACTCTGCCCCTACTCGGATGGTATTGCGCCGTCCCAACCTTCGCTCTCTCTCTCCCGCTACTCTCTCCTCTTCCATCCTATCATTTCTTCCCTCTGCTCAAACCTTCTCCAACCTATCTCCTGATTCTGCCTCCTCAACCCTCCTCTCCTCCCTCTCTGCATCCTTTGATTTCCTCTGTCCCCTATCCTCCAGGCCGGCTCGGTCCCCCCCTTCTGCTCCGTGGCTCGACGACTCACTGCGAGCTCACAGAACAGGGCTCCGGGCAGCCGAGCGGAAATGGAGGAAAACTCGCCTCCCTGCGGACCTGGCATCCTTTCACTCCCTCCTCTCTACATTTTCCTCTTCTGTCTCTGCTGCTAAAGCCACTTTCTACCACTCTAAACTCCAAGCATCTGCCTCTAACCCTAGGAAGCTCTTTGCTACCTTCTCCTCCCTCCTGAATCCTCCTCCCCCTCCCCCCCCCCCCCTCCTCCCTCTCTGCGGATGACTTCGTCAACCATTTTGAAAAGAAGGTTGACGACATCCGATCCTCGTTTGCTAAGTCAAACGACACCGCTGGTCCTGCTCACACTGCCCTACCCTGTGCTTTGACCTCTTTCTCCCCTCTCTCTCTAGATGAAATCTCGCATCTTGTGACGGCCGGCCGCCCAACAACCTGCCCACTTGACCCTATCCCCTCCTCTCTTCTCCAGACCATTTCCGGAGACCTTCTCCCCTACCTCACCTCGCTCATCAACTCATCCTTGACCGCTGGCTACGTCCCTTCCGTCTTCAAGAGAGCGAGAGTTGCACCCCTTCTGAAAAAACCTACACTCGATCCCTCCGATGTCAACAACTACAGACCAGTATCCCTTCTTTCCTTTCTCTCCAAAACTCTTGAACGTGCCGTCCTTGGCCAGCTCTCTTGCCATCTCTCTCAGAATGACCTTCTTGATCCTAATCAGTCAGGTTTCAAGACTGGGCATTCAACTGAGACTGCTCTTCTCTGTGTCACGGAGGCTCTCCGCACTGCTAAAGCTAACTCTCTCTCCTCTGCTCTCATCCATCTAGACCTATCTGCTGCCTTTGATACTGTGAACCATCAGATCCTCCTCTCCACCCTCTCCGACCTGGGCATCTCCGGCGCAGCCCACGCTTGGATTGCGTCCTACCTGACAGGTCGCTCCTACCAGGTGGCGTGGCGAGAATCTGTCTCCGCACCACGTGCTCTCACCACTGGTGTCCCCCAGGGCTCTGTTCTAGGCCCTCTCCTATTCTCGCTATACACCAAGTCACTTGGCTCTGTCATATCCTCACATGGTCTCTCATATCATTGCTATGCAGATGACACACAATTAATCTTCTCCTTTCCCCCTTCTGACAACCAGGTGGCAAATCGCATCTCTGCATGTCTGGCAGACATATCAGTGTGGATGACGGATCACCACCTCAAGCTGAACCTCGGCAAGACGGAGCTGCTCTTCCTCCCGGGGAAGGACTGCCCGTTCCATGATCTCACCATCACGGTTGACAACTCCCTTGTGTCCTCCTCCCAGAGTGCTAAGAGCCTCGGCGTGACCCTGGACAACACCCTGTCGTTCTCCACTAACATCAAGGCGGTGACTCGATCCTGTAGGTTCATGCTCTACAACAGTCGCAGAGTACGACCCTGCCTCACACAGGAAGCGGCGCAGGTCCTAATCCAGGCACTTGTCATCTCCCGTCTGGATTACTGCAACTCGTTGTTGGCTGGGCTCCCTGCTTGTGCCATTAAACCCCTACAACTCATCCAGAACGCCGCAGCCCATCTGGTGTTCAACCTTCCCAAGTTCTCTCACGTCACCCCGCTCCTCCGCTCTCTCCACTGGCTTCCAGTCGAAGCTCGCATCCGCTACAAGACCATGGTGCTTGCCTATGGAGCTGTGAGGGGAACGCCACCTCCGTACCTTCAGGCTCTGATCAGGCCCTACACCCAAACAAGGGCACTGCGTTCATCCACCTCTGGCCTGCTCGCCTCCCTACCTCTGAGGAAGCATAGTTCCCGCTCAGCCCAGTCAAAACTGTTCGCTGCTCTGGCACCCCAATGGTGGAACAAGCTCCCTCACGACGCCAGGACAGCGGAGTCAATCACCACCTTCCGGAGACACCTGAAACCCCACCTCTTTAAGGAATACCTGGGATAGGATAAAGTAATCCTTCTAACCCCCCTTTAAAAGATTTAGATGCACTATTGTAAAGTGGTTGTTCCACTGGATATTATAAGGTGAATGCACCAATTTGTAAGTCGCTCTGGATAAGAGCGTCTGCTAAATGACTTAAATGTAAATGTAAATGTACATAGGCAACATCCGCACTGAGCTAAAGGATAGAGCTGCCGCTTCCAAGGAGCGGGACTCTAACCCGGATGCTTATAAGAAATCCTGCTATGCCCTCAGACTAATCATCAAACAGGCAAAGCTTGAATACTGGAATAAGATTGAATCCTATTACACCAGCTCCGACATTTGTCGGATGTAGCAGGGCTTGCAAACTATTACGGACTACAAAGAGAAGCCCAGACGCGAGCTGCCCAGTGACACAAGCCTACCTGATGAGCTAAATTACTTCTATGCATGCTTCAAGGCAAGCAGCACTGAAGCATGCATGAGAGCACCAGCTGTTCCGGACAACTGTGCGATCACGCTCGCCTTTAAACAGGTCAACATTCACAAGGCCGCAGGGCCAGACGGATTACCATGACGTGTACTCCGACTATGGGCTGACCAACTGGCAAGTGTCTTAACTGACATTTTCAAACTGTCCCTGGCCTAGTCTGTAATACTTACATGTTTCAAGCAGATCACCATAGTCCTTGTGCACAAAAAACACCAAGGTAACCTGCCTAAATGATTACCGACCAACAGCACTCACATCTGCAGCCATGAAGTGCTTTAAAGGCTGGTCATGGCTCACATTAACACCATTATCCCAGAAACCCTAAACCCACTCCAATTCACGTACCGCCCCAACAGATCTACAGGTGACTCAATCTTTATTTCACTCCACACTGCCCTTTCCCACCTGGACAAAAGGAACACCTACATGAGAATGCTGTTCATTGACTACAGCTCTGCATTCAACACCATAGCGCCCTCAAAGGGGCTTTACCTGCTAAGTAAAGCCCCGCCTAATCTCAGCTCACTGGTCACCATAGCAACACCCACCCGTAGCACGCGCTCCAGCAGGTATATTTCACTGGTCACCCCTAAAGCCAACATTTCCTTTGGCCGCCTTTCCTTCCAGATCTCTGCTGCCAATGACTGGAACGAATTGCAAAAATCACTGAAGTTGGAGTCTTATATATCCCTCATTAACTTTAAGCATTAGCTGGCAGAGCAGCTTACCAATCACTGTACCTGTACACAGCCAATCTGTAAATTGCACACCCAACTACCTCATCCCCATATTGTTATTTATCCTCTTGCTCTTTTGCACCCCAGTATCTCTCTTCTCTAATTGCGCATCATCATCTGTACATCTGTCATTCCAGTGTTAATGCTAAATTGTAATTATTTTGCCTCCATGGCCTATTTATTGCCTTATCTCCCTACTCTTCCAAATTTGCACACACTGTACATAGATTTTTCTATTGTGTTATTGACTGTACGTTTGTTTATGTGTAACTCTGTGTTGGTGTTTTGTCACACTGCTTTGATTTATCTTGGCCATGTCGCAGTTGTAAATGAGAACTTGTTCTCAACTGGCCTACCTGGTTAAATAAAGGTGAAATAAATAAAAGAAAAGAAAATTAAATTAAAAAGCTCATCACTAACCTAAGGACCCTGGGACTGAACTCCTCCCTCTGCATCTGGATCCTGGACTTCCTGACAGGCTGCTCCCAGGTGGTGAGGATAGGCAACAACACATTCGCCACGCTGACCATAAACACGGGGGCTACTCAGGGGTGCGTGCTTAGTCCCCTCCTGTACTCCCTGTTCACCCACGACTGTGTGGCCAAGCACGACTCCAACACCATCATTAAGTTTGCCAACGACACAACAGTGGTAGGCCTGATCACCGACAACAATGAGACAGCCTATAGAGAGGAGGTCAGAGACCTGGCAGTGTGGTGCCAGGACAACAACCTCTCCCTCAATGTGATCAAGACTAAAGAGATGATCGTGGACTACAGGAAAAGGAGGGCCGAGCACACCCCCATTCTCATCAACGGGGCTGTAGTGGAGCAGGTTGAGAGCTTCAAGTTCCTTGGTGTCCACATCACCAAAAAACAAACATCGCTCAAACACACCAAGACAGTTGTGAAGAGGGCACGACAATGCCTATTCCCCCTCAGAAGATTGAAAAGATTTGGCATGGGTCCTCAGATCCTCAAAAAGTGCTACAGCTGCACCATCGAGAGCATCCTGACTGGTTGCATCACCGCCTAGTATGGCAACTGCTCGGCCTCCGACCGCAATGCGCTACAGAGGGTAGTGCGTATGGCCCAGTAAATCACTGGGGCCAAGCTTCCTGCCACCCAGGACCTCTATACCAGGCGGTGTCAGAGGAAGGCCCTAAAAATGACCAAAGACTCCAGCCACCCTAGTCATAGACTGTTCTCTCTGCTACCGCATGGCAAGCGGTACCGGAGCACCAAGTCTAGGCCCAAAAGGCTTCTTAACAGCTTCTACCCCCAAGCCATCAGACTGCTGAACAGCTAATCAAATGGCTACCCCGACTATTTGCATCGACTCCCCCTTTTTTTACGCTGCTGCTACTCACTGTTTATTATCCATGCATAGTCACTTTACCTCTACCTACATGTACATATTACCTCAGTTACCTGGACTAAACTATACCCCCGCACATTGACTCGGTACCGGTACCCCCTGTATATAGCCTCGTTATTGTTATTTTATTGTTGCTCTTTTATTTTTTACTTTAGTTTATTTAGTAAATATTTTTGTTTAAATCTTATTTTTCTTAAAACTGCATTGTTAGTTAAGGGCTTGTAAGTAAGCATTTCACGGTAAGGTAACCTGTTACATTCATCGCATGTGACAAATACAATTTGATTTGATTTTGATTTAAACTGGATTTACCAGAATGCATACATTCCAATCCTTATTAAAAGACTACCGCTACTGCTGTTCAAGTACATATATTTCTTCATACTGATCTAATCATGGTTCACTTACTGTATATGTACCACATATACAGTATATTTATACATATACAGTATTTGTATACATGGATGTCTCTATACGTTTCTCCATCTATGTTTAGCTGGTGTGGGAGCAGGAGAAATATATAGATACATACATGAAGATGAAGACACATGAATAAGTGTGGAGTGTGGTACTGGGGTCTGCAATTACTTTCAGGCTGTCAGCCTCCTATCCATCACCCGCTAATCCTGTGTGTGTGTGTGTGTGTGTGTGTGTGTGTGTGTGTGTGTGTGTGTGTGTGTCTTCACAAAAAAACACATGTGAAATCGCATTTTTACATGTGAAATAGCTGGGTTTCAAAAGTTGATCTTAAATTTCACGTTAAAGAATAATTTCACATATAATTACCTTTAGAGTTTACATGTTAACTCCACATTTTTTACATGTGAGGAGAATGACATGTTTTCACCTCACGTGAGTTGCAGTGTCATATGTGAAATGTGTGGTTTATGCAGTTTCATAAGTTTAAAAAAATGTATTATGCAGTTTCACATTTGAGCTTGCAATTCCACAAGTGAAAGTGAGATTTCACATGTGGAGGTTTCTTATATGTAAACCTGGAAATATTATTTTTTCACGTGATTGATTTTCACATGTGGAGTTTTCTTACTGTGAACTTATAAATTCAACTGTGAAAGTGAAAATCCAATTGCCAGTTTCACATGTACGAAAACTCCACATTTACTCCAATGTTTGTAAACAAAGTAAATCTAAACAAACAATGTATAACCTAAAAACATGGTTAAAACTAGATTTTTTTTTTCATGGACATCCTTAGCGTAGTCTATGGATTTGAGAATGGTTGCATTTCTCCAGCCCCATCCCTCAGCTTTTTAACGAAACTATGGCGGGGAGTAGACTTTGTTAATGTTTCAATTAAGTGTTGCCGCTTTTAAACACCTTTAATAAACTAATAGTGTTATTACTGTCTATGGTGTAATCCTCTAGTGAGTGAGCTACATTTGTTTCATTAATATTTATCAAGACTTCTGAAGTCGAGAACAACATTCCTAGTATTGCAAACAAAAATAATTATATTGAAAACAAAACATAAACCCAAAAGTATTGATAGCAAAACAAAATAGTGCAGACAAAATAAATAACAATGCGAGAGCAAATACATTTTAAATGGAGGCCCCCCCCAAAAATTCTGTAAAACATTTGTTATAATAACTCAATTCAATAAAACACCTCCCTCTTTCCTGCAATTTGCCCTATCTTTAGGTTATGTTATGTTACCTTGGCCTTTATTTTCGCTCCCTTCTTTCCAGTTGCAAGTTATGGCACATTTCTTCCAGCAACTTAGCATCCTGCATCCCACTGCTGGTTTGCCTTTGAAGCTAAGGATGGTCTATCTCTGGGATGGGAAACCACATGTAACTGAAAGTGGTGAAAATATACATGTAAGAAAGGGGAAAAGGAGGCAAAAATGTACATGTGAAACTTCACATGTCCGAAAACCCACGTGTCTGACTCATGAAAATGTCACGATCTGTTT